>NW_028138691.1:0-76907 GCF_964270905.1 Leucopleurus acutus | reverse complement strand
CCCAGCACATGTGGCCTCAAATCAGAGGACACATATCACAAAGGGAATGGGAGTGAGGCAGGCAGGAGTAGCCTAAAAACAGAGGACCCAAAGAATAAGAAAGGTGAGGAATCCAGCAGTTGGAACCTCCCAGCAGGCGGCCGAGAGCACAGAAGCTATGGGATGCAGGCAGGAGTGAACTAACAGCAGAGAGCCCACACCATGAAGCTGTGAGCAACCCAGGCGTTGGGACCCCAGAGCAGAAGGCCCACATCCCAATGAGGATGTGAACCTGGCTGGAGTGTCCTCGCACCACTGGGCACACATCACAAAATGTGGGGAGCCCAGCAGTTAGGGCCTGACGCCAGAGGGCCCTCATCACCGAGGGGAGGAGGCTCCCAGCAGGCTCCAAGTGCCACCAGAGGGCTCATGTCCACAAGGCGAGGTGAGCAAGCCAGGCAGGAGTGACCTCACAGCAGACGGCCCACCTCACAGATGGGTGAGGAACCCAGCCAGGATCAGACTCTCAACAGAGGTCCCACATCACCAAGGGGATGTGAACCAGGCAGGAGTCTCCTAAGACCATTGGTCCCACATCATCGAAAGGTGAGGAACCCAGCACATGTGGCCTCAAACCAGACGACACACATCACGAAGGGGCTGGGAGTGAGGCAGGCAGGAGGATCCTCACAACAGAGGGCCCAAAAAATTAAAAAAGTGAGGACTCCAGCAGTTGGAACCTCCCAGCAGGCAGCCAAGAGCACAGAGGCTATGGGATCCAGGCCTCTGTGAAGTAACACCAGAGAGCCCACATCATGAAAATGTGAACAACCCAGCCGTTGGGACCTCAGAGCAGAAGGCCCACATCCCCATGGAGATGGG
Source organism: Leucopleurus acutus (assembly GCF_964270905.1). NCBI lineage: Eukaryota > Metazoa > Chordata > Mammalia > Artiodactyla > Delphinidae > Leucopleurus > Leucopleurus acutus. The sequence continues at coordinate 76,046 of NW_028138691.1, read as the reverse complement.
ATCCTAAGAGGAGTGCCAAAGCATCACTGGGCTCACTAAGAAAAGTTGGTGAGCCCAGCAGTTAGGGCCTGACGCAAGAGGGCCCTCATCACCGGGGGGAGGAGATTCCCAGCACGCTCCAACTGCCACCACACGGCTGACTTCACCAAGGCAATGTGTGCCAGCCATGCAGGAGTGACCTATCAGCAGAGGGTCTCCCTCACAGAAGAGTGAGGAACACAGCCAGGAAGAGACTCTCACCAGGGGGTCCACATAACCACGTGGATGAGAACCAGGCAGGAGCGTCCTCACACTAGTGGGGTCACATCATCGAAAGGTGAGGAACCCAGCAAAGGTGGCCACAAACCAGAGGACCCACATAACCAAGGGGTTGAGAGTGAGGTAGGTGTCTGGACGGGCATATTTTCCACCAGGAAGAGGAATTAACCAAAGGCTCAGCGTGCCCTGCCAGAAGCAGATTAGGGCCTGAAGCAGTCTTGCGGGTTTGCGGCCAGCTCACAAGAAAGCGAGTTGAAGAAAGGAGCTCAGGGGCCCTGTAATTCACAAACCTGCAGAGTTATAAATGAGAGATAACGTCCAAAAATATATTGAAGTAAGGCTGCCAAGAGGACTTGAAAGCGGGGCAAAATTGCAGGAAACCGATTTCAGGAGGTAGACTGGAATTGCATGTAAAGCATAGGAAAAGAGGCAGAACGTCCACAATGATGCACTTGGCGAAAAAGAGCGTATGAGTTTGCTCCTGAATATATTCAGGAAAAAAACACATACGCCCTTTTTGGCAAACCAAGCAAGCTTGCAATGGAAATCCGAACTACTATGAAGTGTCACTTCCCCCCCCCGGTCTAAAGGGCCATCTGAGAAAAGTGTAAAATCCAGAAAGGCAAGACAGGCCATGGGGAAAAAGGAGCCTTGTTATGCTGATGGGCGGGATGTCAATTGCCAACAGCCACTCTGGAGAAGTGTATGGTGTTTCCTGATACATCTGAAAAACAAAGCAACAGAGTCTAGGGCACTTCCACTTATGGTCCTATAGCTTAGGGAAATTAAAATCAAAAAGACACAGCCACCCCAAAATTTGGGATGGCTCTGTTTACAGGAACCTCTTCTACGGTACAAGTTAAATATCCCAGAGATCAAGTAATTGATAAAGAAGTTGCGGTACTTATGTACAACAGAATACCACTCAGCAATGAAATCTGTGTCACCAGGCCTGTACCAGCATAATGAGTGGATTGAGGCACGATGATTCTAAGTGAAATAAGTCACACAGAAAAAGAAACATCATAAGGTATCACTAATGCACGGAATGTAAACTTGGCTACACATGAACTGAATTATAAAACAGAACAGGGTCTCAAGTTTAGAAAACCAACTTATGCTTGCTTAAGGGGAAAGGTGAGTTGGGGTGCTGCATAAAACCAGAGTTTGAAATTAGCACAGATACCGTTCCATAAGCCAAATATGTAATAGACAAGACCTACCCCTTGCTCAACGAAATGGGCTCAACAATGAGGTATCACCTCACACCTATTAGAATGGGCATCATCTGAAAATCTACAAACAACAAATGCTGGAAAGGGTGTGGAGAAAAGGAAGCCTCTTCCACTATTGTTGGGAATATAAATTGATACAGTCACTATGGAGAACAATATGGAGTTTCTTAAGAAACTAATAATAGAATTACCATATGATACCGCAATCCCAGTACTGGACACATACCCAGACAAAACCATAAATTAAAAAGAGACATTCACCGCAATGTTCATTGCATCACTATTTACAATATCGAGGTAATGGAAGCAACCTAAATGTCCACAGATAGACGAATGCATAAAGATGTGGTACATATATAAAATGGAATATTACTAAGCCATGAAAGGAATGAAATTGGGTCATTTGTAGAGACGTCAATGGATCTAGAGACTGTCATACAGAGTGAAGTAAGTCAGAAAGAGAAAAACAAATCTTGTATATTCATGCATATATGTGGAACCTAGAAAAACTGTACAGATTAACCACTTTGCAACGCATAAATAGAGCAACAGATGTAGACAACAATCGTATGGACAACAAGGGGGGAAAACTCTTGGAGGGGTGGTGGTGGGAGGAGTTGAGAGATTGGGATTGGCATGTAAACATTTATATGTATAAAACAGATAACCAATAAGAACCTGCTGTATAAAAATATAAAATAAAATTCAAAATTAAAAAGAAATAAAATTTAAAAAATAAAACAGAAAAAACAATTATTCCCTTCACATACATGTATTTATATGAATAAATTATTTCCATGCTTATATATGTAAATACAAAAAAGAGGAATAAAATCTACCTTGAACCAAAAACGAAAAAGAGAAAAAAAAACCCAGAAGCCACCAGTTACTCAGAGGAAAACCGTATCAGGGCACTTGCTCCAGTTGTAAACAATTCTGAAGTTGGTCAGTGGTGGGGAATCGTCTCCCATTCAGCCAGCAGCTCCCACACGACAAGCGTCCTCATTGCAAAGCTGGGGCACCGTGCTGAGGCATCTGTGAGTAAACGTGAGCTGAGCCCCAGGCCAGTTGCTGCTGAACTGTTCCCTGCCTTCCCAGGTAAAACACCTGAATATATACAAGGACTTGAAAGCCTAGAGGAAGGGCCATGGAGCCACACGAGTGACAGCATGCCAGCTGACTTGGTGCCTGCAGGCCAGCCAGGATGGTCCTGGCCCTGGGTGTTCTTCTGGAAAATTTCCATTTCCCTGCCTGAGATACCCGTCCTGTCCCTGCCCCCACTGCTTTTTTCCTTCCTCACCTCTGCCCAGGGAGAAATTCCAGCAGCAGGTATGGGTGACACATCCTCTTCTTTAGCAGGTGGTAGCCTGGCAACTGCTGCAGAAAGTCCAGCAGAGCCCCACTCACACTGGGCCACCCACAAAGCCGTGGCCTCTCACTCCCTCCCACCAGCCCAACCCTGACTGCTGACAGGGCAGAGAAAATGGCGTCAGGCACAGCTGCAGGGGCTCTTGCTGCCTGGAGTGGTATTTATATTGATTTCAACCCAGGCACACCTGGGGAGGGCTGGCCGGCAAGCTAAGGCTGCCCAGGTCAGCCAATCATCACCCCTCAGGGGCTCACAGTTGCAGAAAATGGAACTTGCTGAACAGGCCAGGTCCAAGGAACAGGTGTGGGCTCCTGAGAGTCAGGATAGACAAGGGGCTGCAGCTTTGGCTTGTTTTCTAATCATTTTATCTGGCCCATGAGTGGGAGACAACTTCAAGAAAACCCTCTCCTAATGAGAGGAACCCAGGAGTCAGGGAGAGGAGGGGTGGGTGGTGGTTGGAGACAGAGGCCTGATGCCCTGGGTGCAGTGGAAGTCTCTGGAAGACCAGGTGGAGGGAGGCCACACAGAGTGATGCCCAGGGTCACAGACCTGTCGGAGCTGCTGTTTGTTAGTTCAAGTCCTGCTCTGAGGTGCTCTGTGTCAGCTCTGAGTGACAGGTGAGCTGGGGGTGCTCTTCAATGAGGGCTATGTGCACGGTTCCTGTGTGCCCAGCCCTGCCACGGTACCTGCAAGGGTAGCTCTGTATCCTGGGAGGGCCCTGACCATGAGAGCCCCGTGGGCTGGGTTGGGGGTGGGGTACCTGCCCAGGAGAGCTCCATATCCTGGGATTGGCCTGACCACGAGAGCCCCATGGGCTGCTGGGGACCTGGTAAAGGATGTCAGGACAGTCAGTGAAGCCACCGAGGATATACCTCCAGTTGCTCCTGATCCCTACACCCTGCTGGTCATTCTACCAACCACCAGGACATGGTATTCTGTATTAGTCTTCAATGATGCCTTCTTTTGTATTCCATTAGTCCCAGAGTCACAAGAAATTTTGGCTTGTGAGTGGCAGGACTCAACACACAACTAAAACAATACTTCCAGACCGTCTTGCCCCAAGGGTTCAAAAATTCCCACACCATCTTTGGGGAAAGCTTAGCTAAAGACCAAAAAGTTCTACCTCTGGAAAAGGAAACCCTCCTTCAATATGCAGATGACATTCTGATCGCCAGCCCTACTAAGGAGGCCTCTGAACTACCAAGCCAATAAAGGATAGAAGTTGTCCAAGAAAAAGCTCAAATATCACAGACTGCGGTGACCTGCCTGGGCTTCATTCTCACACAAGGTCAGAGAAGCCCATCCCAGGAAAGGGAAGAAACCATTTGCAGCCTTACCCCTTTCTAAAACTAGAAGACAGCTTAGGGGTTCCTGGGGAGGCCAGGGTTTGCTGCTTCTGCATCCCTAACTACAGTCTACTAGCTGGGCCTCTATATGAAACACTGAAAGGAAAAGATGATGATCCTTTTGAACAGAATCCAGAAGTGGCCTTTCAAGAATGGAAAGAGCAGTCAATTCAGACCCTTGCCCTGGAACTCCCTAATTGAGCTAAACCCTTTGACCTTTCCATTCCCGGGGAAAGGTGAATCGCCATTGGAGAATTAGTGCAAAAACTGGGACCACTTGAAATGGAACAACGCAAGAATGCCATCCAGGTAGGATAAACTACAGTCACCAAGGGGCTTGGCCCACTGCCACATCTGGCCAAGATACTGGCGGTATCTAAAAACCTGGAAATCAGCAGCCCAAAAGGCCACCTCCCTCCTAAGGGAAAAGGACCCCACATGGTGATCCTAATCACCAACCATGCCCTGAAGTTGCAGGGTTCACTCCGTGGGCACACCGACCTCGAGTGAGGAGGCCCTCCAACTCCAACATCCAGAGAGATAACCGGGAGCAACAGGGCACCATGACGACTCGTGTGAACATCACTTGACCTGGAGTTTCTCTCATAAAACAACAATAGTGTGTCCCGAAGGAGTAGACTACTGCTTGCAGGACTTCCTGCACCCGGAGGGGAGCTAATAATCTTGGCGGGGGAACCGTATATCACACTGTCACCACAGAAAAGCCTACAGACACCGTGATGATGGTGGCCAATAAGACCGGCTGGACTCCTGTTTACTTCAAAAGGCTGTTGACTCAGTGGCCATCATGGTCCTTGATCACCACTGACCCTGGACTGTCTGGGAGTTGAGCGGGCAGGGCTCTGACACTTGGTGCTGTTTTTACGTTAATTCAGGGGCCTAATTGAAGAAAGAGCAGACTACTGGTCAGAGCATCTAGGCTGGCACAAACGGTCAGCCTAAGGTGGCCGAACAAATGTGGGGCGGGGTGAAACCGGCCCCCACAGCGTCTCTGCACATCTCTTTCCTGGACCCTTAAAGGTCATTAGAATCTATAACACTTCCAATGCTGGTGCTCAGGCGGACGAGCAGGGAGGCAGGGGTCCTGGGGCCAATCAACGTCACCTGGAGGCTGCTGGGGAGAAGTTCTGACCCTCTTCCCCTGGTATGAGGGCTCCCAACTCAGCACTCAGCAGTTACAGAAGAAGGGTCTGCACCCTCAGCAGTCCAAGAATGAGGAATGGGACAAAAGGCAGAGGAGGGGTTTGTCCCCAGCAAAGCCCATTAAAAATCCCTGGGAGATAAAAATAGAATCTGGGTAATAAAGTCAAGTCTGACCTTTTTTATCCTTTGTGCTTTGTCTAATTTCACATGCTCCTAGGGTCCCGCATGCAGAGGTTCCACACCCGGCACTTCAGACCAGATTTCCTAGTGCAGAATGGCTGGGTCGACACCTCAGCTCCTGGGGCCCAGTGCAGACTCCGAGATATAGAGCCTGAGCTGCAGCCAACCCGTCCATCCAGAGCTCCGCCCCCTCCCTCCCACTGACTCTGACAGGATCTCTAGACAGCAACCCAGCCCACAGCCCACGGGGTAGTGCATGCTCTCACCTCTCCATTCTCTGATCAAAATATAAAGTTTCCTTTGCTTGGGAACCAAACTCAGTCTCGATCTGTTGGCCCCAATGACACTGGGCAGGGGGACACTTGTTGGGGTCCACTCTGGAGGATCAGTAACAGAAATTGAGACTATTGTAACTTCAATGAACAGATGTGTGAGCCAAACTGTAGTTAACATAGAACAGTTTATAAGGCTCGGGTAAAATAAGATGTTTCTAACACTTCCATTTGATATTTCCATCACTTTATTATAAGCAAGTTCAGTGAAAAGGTTTGTCTTATTTGTCAGGTCAATATTAGAGAAATGAAGTGATTTCTTTCCAAGGATGTACATCTAATAATCTTGGTTAAAGCTTCAATCTTGTTTTAAATGCTTTTCCATTGAAAATGATACCTCTCTTTCAGCTCCCCCATTTCTGAGAAGTATAAAATCTTATAATTTATTATTACCAAAGGGGAAAGGTGGGAGGAGGGATAAATTAACAGTTTGGAATTAACACATACACACTGCTATGTATAAAATAGATCATCAACAAGGAACTACTGTATAGCACAGGGAACTACACTCAATATTTTGCAATAACCTATAAGGGGAAATAATCGGAAAAAGAATAGATATTTTTATTGACATCATCTATCAATGACAGTTAAAGTGTAACCTAAGGGAAGCCGGTGGTGAGTGCTTCTGACCCTGAAGACTTCAATCATCTAAAGTTTGGACTCTGCCTACTTCCCAAGGCCCTTAATGAACATATGTGTAGCCGTAGCTTAAAAAACTCCCCAGTTTGGGTTTCGGGGAGACACTGATTTTGAAAAAGCCCTGGTGTTCTCCTTACATGAATGGGACTCTTCCTACTGCTAAAACATGTCTGTCACACCCAGAGGATGGTATACCGTCTGATCGGGAAGAGTTTGGAAAAGGCATCTCATCTCCTCATCTCCTGGTGCTCGGGTTCACCCCTCCAGCGTCTTTACTAACAGTCTCCCCACTTGGAGATGTCAGCACTGTCAACATCCTGTTGCGTACAGTTTGGAATTTGTCCAGAGGATGAAGAGAAGGATGAGGAACAATGAGAGACAAGTCCTAGGTGTTCAGACAGGCACATGTCACTCTAATTTCCAATCAGGAAGATGAATTGACCAAAGGCTAGGGTTGCCCATGGAAACAGTATAGGGCTTGAGGAAATCCCACTGCTTTGTGGCCAGTTCCCATAAACACAAGTTGAACAATGGAACTCAGAGGCAGTAAAATTCACAAAATTGCAGAGTTGGAAATATCTATCACTGAAAAATGTCTTGAGGAAAGTCAAAGAAAAGGATTGGTAAGCAAGGGAGAATGGCAGGAAAGGGATTTGAGGAGGTAGAAAGGACTCGCCATTAAGCACAAGAAAAGGGGCTGAACATTGCCAACATTGCAGTTGGCCAAAAGGCTGTATGCGTTTTTTTCTGTATATATTCAAGAAAAGGGCATACACTTTTTTAGCCAACCAAACAGGTGGGCACTGGAAATCAATACTACAAAAGATATCACTTCGCATCAGTCAGAAGAGCCATCCTCATAAAGTGTAAACACCAGAAATGCAGGACAGGGCAAGGAGAAGAGGGAGCCCTGTGAGGCTTATAGTGGAAATGTATATTGCCAACGGCCATTCTGGAGAAGTGTATTGTGTTTACTAAAGCATCTAAAAAACGAGCTACAGAGCATAGGGCACTTGCACTCATGGGCGTATATCTTGGGAAAAACAAAAATCGAGAGGACACAGGCACCCCAATGTTTACTGCCTCTCTGTTTAAAAGATCCTGGACTAGGATATAACTTAAATGTCTCTGGAGGGAAGAAATGGATAGAGATGTGGTACTTATGTAGAGTGGAATATTACTCAGCCTGGAAATCAGTGAAATATGGCCAGTTGTAACAACTCCGCAGGAGTTACGTATGATCATTCTAAGTGACATAATTCAAAAAGAAAAAGACACATATCATAAGATATCACTTAAAGGTGGAATCCAAAATGGCTACACATGAAATAAATTACAAAACAAAAACATAGTCAAATATGTAGAAAACACGCGTAAGGCTGCTAAACGGGAAAGGTGGGGAGGGGTGAGGCATCATCCAGGAGGTTGAAATTAGCAAAGATACCATTCCAAATACCAAACTGATAATCAACAAGGCCTACACGGTAGCTAAAAGAACTGCACTCAGCACACTCAAGTCACCGGAAAAGAATATCTATGACTGGTAAGAATCTGAAAAAGAATTTATTGATGTCTCTCTGTACGTGAATCAAGTGGATGTACAGCAGCAAGAAACAGAGCTTTGAAAATCAGCTGTAACCAATATAGTAATAAATTGAAAAAAATAAACGACAGAGAGACAGAGAAAACCTCTTACAACTTTTCCTCAGGGACGGTGATGCAACATGGATTGAACACATCTAGACCCACAGCAGGATGAGACATAAGGCTGGAAACTGTTCGTGCTAAGAGAAATGTGAGGTTGGGTGAGGAAATGCACACCCTTTAAAGTAATACTACCTGGTACCCATTCAATGGGTCCCAAATCTGCAGGTTCAAGGAATCTTCCTACAGCTAAAACATGCATGGAAAACCCAGAGGACTGTACACCATGTGATCGGGAGATGTGTCTAAAATGCACCTCATTTATCCTCTCCTGGTGCTCCTGTTCATCATTCCAGCCACGTTACTTAGAATCTCCCCACTTAGAGAATCAGCACATTTAAACTTCTGTTTCACACATTTTGCAAATTGTGAGGAGGATGAACGGGAAGAGGGGGAACCAATGAGAGAATAGTTGTAGGGGTTTGGACGGGCACATGTCACTCTAATTTCCCATTAAGAATAAGAATTAATTTTGTATCCTGCCACTTTACCAAATTCTTTGATTAGCTCTAGTAGTTTTCTGGTAGCATCTTTAGGGTTCTCTATGTATAGGATCATGTCATCTGCAAACAGTGACAGCTTTACTTCTTCTTTTCCGATTTGGATTCCTTTTATTTCCTTTTCTTCTCTGATTGCTGTGGCTAAAACTTCCAAAACTATGTTGAATAAGAGTGGTGAGAGTGGGCAACCTTGTCTTGTTCCTGATCTTAGTGGAAATGCTTTCAGTTTTTCACCATTGAGGATGATGTTTGCTGTGGGCTTGTCATATATGGCCTTTATTATGTTGAGGAAAGTTCCCTCTATGCCTACTTTCTGCAGGGTTTTTATCATAAATGGGTGTTGAATTTTGTCAAAAGCTTTCTCTGCATCTATTGAGATATCATCTCACACCAGTCAGAATGGCCATCATCAAAAAATCTAGAAACAATAAATGCTGGAGAGGGTGTGGAGAAAAGGGAACCCTCTTACACTGTTGGTGGGAATGTAAATTGATACAGCCACTGTGGAGAACAGTATAGAGGTTCCTTAAAAAGCTACAAATAGAACTACCATATGACCCAGCAATCCCACTACTGGGCATATACCCTGAGAAAACCATAATTCAAAAAGAGTCATGTACCAAAATGTTCATTGCAGCTCTATTTACAATAGCCCAGAGATGGAAACAACCTAAGTGTCCCTCATCGGATGAATGGATAAAGAAGATGTGGCACATATATACAATGGAATATTACTCAGCCATAAAAAGAGACGAAATTGAGCTATTTGTAATGAGGTGGATAGACCTAGAGTCTGTCATACAGAGTGAAGTAAGTCAGAAAGAGAGAGACAAATACCGTATGCTAACACATATATATGGAATTTTTAAAAAAATGTCATGAAAAACCTAGGGGTGAAACAGGAATAAAGACACAGACTTACTAGAGAATGGACTTGAGGCTATGGGGAGGGGGAAGGGTAAACGGTGACAAAGCGATAAAGAGGCATGGACATATATACACTACCAAACGTAAGGTAGATAGCTAGTGGGAAGCAGCCGCATAGCACAGGGAGATCAGCTCGGTGCTTTGTGACCGCCTGGAGGGGTGGGATAGGGAGGGTGGGAGGGAGGGAGACGCAAGCGGGAAGAGATATGGGAATATATGTATATATATAACTGATTCATTTTGTTGTGAAGCTGAAACTAACATACCATTGTAAAGCAATTATACTCCAATAAAGATGTTAAAAAAAAAGAATAAGAATTAAAAAAAGGCTCAGCCCGCCTCGCCGGAGCCAAAATAGGGCCTGAAGCAATCCTGCGGCTTTGAGGCCAGCTCACAAAAGAGCAACTTAGAAAATGGAGCTCAGGGTCACTGCAATTCACAAACCTGCAGAGTTATAAATGAAAACTAACATCCAAAAATATGTTGAGGTAAGGCAAAGAAGAGGATCTGAATGCAAGACAGAATTGCAAGAAACACATTTTAAGAGATAGATTGGACTCGTCTTTAAAGCACATGAAAAGCGGCAGAATTTCGACAATGATGCAGTTGGCCCAAAAGGGAGTATGCGTTTTTTCCTGAATATATCCAGGAAAAAACGCATACGCACTTTATGGGCAACCAAGCAAGCAAGCAATGCAAATGTGCACAACAAAGAAGTCTCATTTCCCACCAGTCAAAGGGACCATCCGAAAAAATTGTAAAAACCAGAAATGCAGGACAGGCCATGGAGAACAGGGAGCCTTTATACGCTGATGGACAGTGTTTGAACTGCCAAGAGCCACTCTGGAGAAGTGTATGGTGGTTCCTAAATCATCTAAAAAACAGAGCTACAGAGCATAGGGCACTTCCAATCACGGGAGTATATCTAGAGAAGTCTAAAAATCAACAAGACACAAGCACACCACAGTTTAGGGCTACTCTGTTTACAAGAACCTCAACTTCAGTACACCTTAAATATCCCAGGAAAGAGAACAATGGATAAAGAAAATGTGGTACTTATGTACAATGGAATATCTCTTCACCATGAAATCAATGTAATAAGGCTAGTAGAAGGATAAAGAGTGGATTGAGGTCCGATAATACTACTTGAAATAAGTCAAACAGAAAAAGAAACATATCATAAGATATCACTTATAGAGGGAGGATAAATATGGCTGCACAAAAAATGAATTACAAAACAGAACAGTGTCTCACATTTAGAAAACACACTTATGTCAGCTTAAGGGGAAAGGAGAGGTGGGGTGACGCATAAAACCAGAGTTTGAAATTAGCACAGATACCGTTCAATAAACCAAATAGGTATTAGACAAGATCTACACCTTGCTCAATGAACTGGCCTCAACACACCCTATACACCGCAGAGAAATATATCTGAGTAATAAGAATCTTAAAACCCATGTATTGATATATCTCCATAAGGGAATCAAGTGTGTGCAGAGCGGCACAAACACAGCAGTGAAAATGAGCTAAACCCCATTATAGAAATAAATTTTAAAACCAAAACGCAGAAACAATGAAAGAGAGAAAAATTCTTACAAAATTCGCTCAGGGGCTGTGATGCAACCTGGAATGACCACATATAAACCCACAGCTGGATAAGACATAAGGCTGGACACTTGGGGATGAGAGGATTGGTGAGCTTTGGTGAGCAACTGCCGAAAGTTTAATGCAATACTTCATGCTACTCATTCCAAGGGTCCCAAAACTGCAGGTTGAAGGGAATCTTCCTACAGCTAAACCATGCATGGGAAATCCAGCAAATGGTATACCATATGATCGGGAAAGGTTTCTAAAACGCACCTCATTTTCCTCTCCTGGTGCTCCGGATCAACATTCCAGCCACTTTACTAACAACATCCCCACATGGAGAGTCAATGCCTTTAAGTTCCGGTATCGCACAGTCTGCAGTTAGTGCGGAGGATGAATGGGAATAGGGGGAACCAGTGAGAAAATAGCTGTAGCAGTTTCAATGGCCACATGTCACTCTAATTTCACATAGGAAGAAGAATTAACCAAAGGCACAGCAAGGCGCCCCAGAAGAAGAATAGGGCCTGAAGAATTCCTGTGGATATGAGGCAAGATGACAAAAATAAGAGCTGAAAAATGGAACTAAGGGCAACTGCAATTCAAAAAACTGCAGAGTTATAAAGGCCAACTATTTTCAAAAAGTATATTGAGGTAAGGCTATGAAGAGGCACTGACAGCAAGGCAGAATTGCAGGAAACCGATTTCAGGACGTAGATTGGAATTGCATTGAAAACATATGAAAAGATTCAGAACATCGACAATCATGCACTTGGCCAAAAAGGGCGTATGCGTTTTTCCTGAATATATTCAGGAAGAAACGCATACACCCTTTCTGGCCAACCAAGCAAGCTTGCAAAGAAAATCTGTACTACAATGAAGTCTCACTTCCACCCCTTCAAAAGGGCCATCTGAAAAAAGTGTAAAATCCAGAAAGGCAGGACAGGCCATGGAGAACTGGGAGCCTTGTTATGCTGATGGGCGGGATGTAAATTGCAACAGCCACTCTGGAGAAGTGTATGGTGTTTCCTGAAACATCTAAAAAACAAAGCAACAGAGCCTAGGGCACTTCCACTTATGGTCCTATAGCTTAGGGAAATTAAACTCAAAAAGACACAGCCACCCCAAAGTTTGGGACAGCTCTTTTTACAAGAACCTCGTTTACGGTACAAGTTCAATATCGCAGAAAGCGAAAAATGGATAAAGAAGTTGTGGTACTTACATACAATGCAATATCACTCAGCAATGAAATCTATGTCATCAGGCCCATAGCAGCATAATGAGTGGATTCAGGTATGATGATTCTAAGTGAAATAAGTCACACAGAAAAAGAAACATCATAAGATATCACTACTACACGGAATGTAAACTTGGCTACACAGGAACTGAATTACAAAACAGAACAGGGTCTCTAATGTAGAAAACCAACTTATGGTTGCTTAAGGGGAAAGGTGAGTTGGGGTGCTGCATAAAACCAGAGATTGAAATTAGCACAGATACCGTTCCATAAGCCAAATATGTAATAGACAAGAGCTACTCCTTGCTCAACGAAGAGGACAAAACATCCCATATTAAACGCCTAAGAATTTACCTGACTAGTAAGAATCTTAAAACCTATGGATTTATATGTCTCCGAAAGAGAATCAAGTGTGTGTACAGCAGCATAAGCACAGCAGTTATAGGATTGGTGAGGATCGGTGAGCAAATGCAGACCCTTTGAAGTCATATTGCATGGTACCCATTCCATGGGTCTCAACTCTCCAGGTTTAAGGGATTCTCCCTTCAGCTAAAACATGCATGTGGAACCCAGAGTATGATCCACTTTGTGATAGGGAAACGTGCTCAAATATGTCTCAGTTTTCGACCCCTGGTACTCGGGTGCAACATTCCAGACGCTTTACTAACACTCGCCCCACTTGGAGAGTCAGTGCCTTTAACTTCCTGTATGGCCCAGTTTGCAATTTCTGTGGAAAATGAACAGGAATAGGGAGAACCAATGAGAGACTAGCTGGACGTGTTTGGGCGGGCAAATTTAACTCTCATTTCCCACCAGGAAGAGGAATTAACCAAAGGCTCAGCGTGCCATGCCGGAACCACACTAGGGCCTGAAGCAATCCTGCGGTGTTGCGGCCAGCTCACAAGAAAGGGAGTTGAAGAAAGGAGCTCAGGGACACTGTAATTCACAAACCTGCAGAGTTATAAATGACAGCTATCGTCCAAAAATATATTGAAAGAAGGCTGCCAAGAGGACTTAAAAGCGGGGCAGAATTGCAGGAAACTGATTTCAGGAGGTAGACTGAAATTGCATGTAAAGCATAGGAAAAGAGGCAGAACGTCCACATTGATGCACTTGGCCAAAAAGGGCGTATGCGTTTTTTCCTGAATATATTCAGGAAAAAAGGCATACGCCCTTTTTGGCCAACCAAGCAAGCTTGCAAAGGAAATCTGCACTACAATGAAGTCTCACTGCCCCCCGGTCAAAAGGGACATCTGAAAAAAGTGTAAAATCCAGAAAGGCAGGACAGGCCAAGGAGAACTAGGAGCCTTCTTATGCTGATGGGCGGGATGTAAATTGCCAGCAGCCACTCTGGAGAAGTGTATGGTGTTTCCTGAAACATCCAAAAAACAAAGCAACAGAGCCTAGGGCACTTCCACTTATGGTCCTATAGCTTAGGGAAATTAAAATCAAAAAGACACAGCCACCCCAAAGTTTGGGACGGCTCTGTTTACAAGAACCTCGTTTACGGTACAAGTTCAATATCACAGAAAGCGAAAAATGGATAAAGAAGTTGTGGTACTTAGGTACAATGCAATATCACTCAGCAATGAAATCTATGTCATCAGGCCCGTAGCAGCATAATGAGTGGATTCAGGTACGATGATTCTAAGTGAAATAAGTCACACAGAAAAAGAAACATCATAAGATATCACTAATACACGGAATGTAAACTTGGCTACACAAGAACTGAATTACAAAACAGAACAGGGTGTCAAATGTAGAAAACCAACTTATGCTTGTTTAAGGGGAAAGGTGAGTTGGGGTGCTGCATACAACAAGAGATTGAAATTAGCACAGATACCGTTCCATAAGCCAAATATGTAATAGACAAGAGCTACTCCTTGCTCAACGAAGTGGACTCAACACCCCATATTAAACGCCTAAGAATATACCTGACTAGTAAGAATCTTAAAACCTATGGATTTATATGTCTCCGAAAGAGAATCAAGCGTGTGTACAGCGGCATAAACGCAGCAGTGATAGGACTGGTGAGGTTCGGTGAGCAAATGCAGACCCTTTGAAGTCATATTGCATGGTACCCATTCCATGGGTCTCAACTCTCCATGTTTAAGGGATTCTTCCTTCAGCTAAAACATGCATGTGGAACCCAGAGTATGATCCACTGTGTGATCGGGAAACGTGTTCAAATGTGTCTCAGTTTTCGTCCCCTGGTACTCGGGTACAACATTCCAGACGCTTTACTAACACTCTCCCCACTTGGAGAGTCAGTGCCTTTAACCTCCTGTTTGGCCCAGTTTGCAATTTCTGTGGAAAATGAACAGGAATAGGGAGAACCAATGAGAGACTAGGTGGAGGTGTCCGGACGGGCAAATTTAACTCTCATTTCCCACCAGGAAGAGGAATTAACCAAAGGCTCAGCGTGCCATGCCGGAACCACACTAGGGCCAGAAGCAATCCTGCGGTGTTGCGGCCAGCTCACAAGAAAGCGAGTTGAAGAAAGGAGCTCAGGGGCACTGTAATTCACAAACCTGCAGAGTTATAAATGACAGCTATCTTCCCAAAATATATTGAAGTAAGGCTGCCAAGAGGAGTTGAAAGCGGGGCAGAATTGCAGGAAACCGATTTCAGGAGGTAGACTGGAATTGCATGTAAAGCATAGGAAAAGAGGCAGAACGTCCACAATGATGCACTTGGCCAAAAAGGGCGTATGCGTTTTTTCCTGAATATACTCAGGAAAAAACGCATACGCCCTTTTTGGCCAACCAAGCAAGCTTGCAAAGGAAATCTGCACTACAATGAAGTCTCACTGCCCCCTGATCAAAAGGGCCATCTGAAAAAAATGTAAAATCCAGAAAGGCAGAACAGGCCATGGAGGACTGGGAGCCTTGTTATGCTGATGGGTGGGATGTAAATTGCCAGCAGCCACTCTGGAGAAGTGTATGGTGTTTCCTGAAACATCCAAAAAACAAAGCAACAGAGCCTAGGGCACTTCCACTTATGGTCCTATAGCTTAGGGAAATTAAAATCAAAAAGACACAGCCACCCCAAAGTTTGGGACGGCTCTGTTTACAAGAACCTCGTTTACGGTACAAGTTCAATATCACAGAAAGCGAAAAATGGATAAAGAAGTTGTGGTACTTACGTACAATGCAATATCACTCAGCAATGAAATCTATGTCATCAGGCCCGTAGCAGCATAATGAGTGGATTCAGGTACGATGATTCTAAGTGAAATAAGTCACACAGAAAAAGAAACATCATAAGATATCACTACTACACGGAAGGTAAACTTGGCTACACAGGAACTGAATTACAAAACAGAACAGGGTGTCAAATGTAGAAAACCAACTTATGCTTGCTTAAGGGGAAAGGTGAGTTGGGGTGCGGCATAAAACCAGAGATTGAAATTAGCACAGATACCGTTCCATAAGCCAAATATGTAATAGACAAGAGCTACTCCTTGCTCAACGAAGTGGACTCAACACCCCATATTAAACGCCTAAGAATATACCTGACTAGGAAGAATCATAAAATCTATGGATTTATATGTCTCCGAAAGAGAATCAAGCGTGTGTACAGCGGCATAAACGCAGCAGTGATAGGACTGGTGAGGTTCGGTGAGCAAATGCAGACTCTTTGAAGTCATATTGCATGGTACCCATTCCATGGGTCTCAACTCTCCATGTTTAAGGGATTCTTCCTTCAGCTAAAACATGCATGTGGAACCCAGAGTATGATCCACCGTGTGATCGGGAAACGTGTTCAAATGTGTCTCAGTTTTCGTCCCCTGGTACTCGGGTGCAACATTCCAGACGCTTTACTAACACTCTCCCCACTTGGAGAGTCAGTGCCTTTAACCTCCTGTTTGGCCCAGTTTGCAATTTCTGTGGAAAATGAACAGGAATAGGGAGAACCAATGAGAGACTAGGTGGAGGTGTCTGGACGGGCAAATTTAACTCTCATTTCCCACCAGGAAGAGGAATTAACCAAAGGCTCAGCATGCCGTGCCGGAACCGAACTAGGGCCTGAAGCAATCCTGCGGTGTTTCAGGCAGCTAACAAGAAAGCGAGTTGAAGAAAGGAGCTCAGGGGCACTGTAATTCACAAACCTGCAGAGTTATAAATGACAGCTATCTTTCAAAAATATATTGAAGTAAGGCAGCCAAGAGGAGTTGAAAGCGGGGCAGAATTGCAGGAAACCGATTTCAGGAGGTAGACTGGAATTGCATGTAAAGCATAGGAAAAGAGACAGAACGTCCACAATGATGCACTTGGCCAAAAAGGGCATATGCGTTTTTTCCTGAATTCAGGAAAAAACGCATACGCTCTTTTTGGCCAACCAAGCAAGCTTGCAAAGGAAATCTGCACTACAATGAAGTCTCACTTCCCCCCGGTCAAAAGGGCCATCTGAAAAAAGTGTAAAATCCAGAAAGGCAGGCCAGGCCATGGAGAAATGGGAGCCTTGTTATGTTGATGGGCGGGATATAAATTGCCAACAGCCACTCTGGAGAAGTGTATGGTGTTTCCTGAAACATCCAAAAAACAAAGCAACAGAGCCTAGGGCACTTCCACTTATGGTTCTATAGCTTAGGGAAATTAAAATCAAAAAGACACACCCACCCCAAAGTTTGGGACGGCTCTGTTTACAAGAACCTCGTTTACGGTACAAGTTCAATATCACAGAAAGCGAAAAATGGATAAAAAAGTTGTGGTACTTACGTACAATGCAATATCACTCAGCAATGAAATCTATGTCATCAGGCCCGTAGCAGCATAATGAGTGGATTCAGGTACGATGATTCTAAGTGAAATAAGTCACACAGAAAAAGAAACATCATAAGATATCACTACTACACGGAATGTAAACTTGGCTACACAAGAACTGAATTACAAAACAGAACAGGGTGTCAAATGTAGAAAACCAACTTATGCTTGCTTAAGGGGAAAGGTGAGTTGGGGTGCTGCATAAAACCAGAGATTGAAATTAGCACAGATACCGTTCCATAAGCCAAATATGTAATAGACAAGAGCTACTCCTTGCTCAACGAAGTGGACTCAACACCCCATATTAAACGCCTAAGAATATACCTGACTAGTAAGAATCTTAAAACCTATGGATTTATATGTCTCCGAAAGAGAATCAAGCGTGTGTACAGCGGCATAAACACAGCAGTGATAGGATTGGTGAGGTTCGGTGAGCAAATGCAGACCCTTTGAAGTCATATTGCATGGTACCCATTCCATGGTTCTCAACTCTCCATGTTTAACGGATTCTTCCTTCAGCTAAAACATGCATGTGGAACCCAGAGTATGATCCACCGTGTGATCGGGAAACGTGTTCAAATGTGTCTCAGTTTTCGTCCCCTGGTACTCGGGTGCAACATTCCAGACGCTTTACTAACACTCTCCCCACTTGGAGAGTCAGTGCCTTTAACCTCCTGTTTGGCCCAGTTTGCAATTTCTGTGGAAAATGAACAGGAATAGGGAGAACCAATGAGAGACTAGGTGGAGGTGTCTGGACGGGCAAATTTAACTCTCATTTCCCACCAGGAAGAGGAATTAACCAAAGGCTCAGCATGCCGTGCCGGAACCGAACTAGGGCCTGAAGCAATCCTGCGGTGTTGCAGGCACCTAACAAGAAAGCGAGTTGAAGAAATGAGCTCAGGGGCACTGTAATTCACAAACCTGCAGAGTTATAAATGACAGCTATCTTCCAAAAATATATTGAAGTAAGGCAGCCAAGAGGAGTTGAAAGCGGGGCAGAATTGCAGGAAACCGATTTCAGGACGTAGACTGGAATTGCATGTAAAGCATAGGAAAAGAGACAGAACGTCCACAATGATGCACTTGGCCAAAAAGGGCGTATGCGTTTTTTCCTGAATTCAGGATAAAACGCATACGCTCTTTTTGGCCAACCAAGCAAGCTTGCAAAGGAAATCTGCACTACAATGAAGTCTCACTTCCCCCCGGTCAAAAGGGCCATCTGAAAAAAGTGTAAAATCCAGAAAGGCAGGCCAGGCCATGGAGAACTGGGAGCCTTGTTATGTTGATGGGCGGGATATAAATTGTCAACAGCCACTCTGGAGAAGTGTATGGTGTTTCCTGAAACATCCAAAAAACAAAGCAACAGAGCCTAGGGCACTTCCACTTATGGTCCTATAGCTTAGGGAAATTAAAATCAAAAAGACACAGCCACCCCAAAGTTTGGGACGGCTCTGTTTACAAGAACCTCGTTTACGGTACAAGTTCAATATCACAGAAAGCGAAAAATGGATAAAGAAGTTGTGGTACTTACGTACAATGCAATATCACTCAGCAATGAAATCTATGTCATCAGGCCCGTAGCAGCATAATGAGTGGATTCAGGTACGATGATTCTAAGTGAAATAAGTCACACAGAAAACGAAACATCATAAGATATCACTACTACACGGAATGTAAACTTGGCTACACAAGAACTGAATTACAAAACAGAACAGGGTGTCAAATGTAGAAAACCAACTTATGCTTGCTTAAGGGGAAAGGTGAGTTGGGGTGCTGCATAAAACCAGAGATTGAAATTAGCACAGATACCGTTCCATAAGCCAAATATGTAATAGACAAGAGCTACTCCTTGCTCAACGAAGTGGACTCAACACCCCATATTAAACGCCTAAGAATATACCTGACTAGTAAGAATCTTAAAACCTATGGATTTATATGTCTCCGAAAGAGAATCAAGCGTGTGTACAGCGGCATAAACGCAGCAGTGATAGGACTGGTGAGGTTCGGTGAGCAAATGCAGACCCTTTGAAGTCATATTGCATGGTACCCATTCCATGGGTCTCAACTCTCCATGTTTAAGGGATTCTTCCTTCAGCTAAAACATGCATGTGGAACCCAGAGTATGATCCACCGTGTGATCGGTAAACGTGTTCAAATGTGTCTCAGTTTTCGTCCCCTGGTACTCGGGTGCAACATTCCAGACGCTTTACTAACACTCTCCCCACTTGGAGAGTCAGTGCCTTTAACCTCCTGTTTGGCCCAGTTTGCAATTTCTGTGGAAAATGAACAGGAATAGGGAGAACCAATGAGAGACTAGCTGGAGGTGTCCGGACGGGCAAATTTAACTCTCATTTCCCACCAGGAAGAGGAATTAACCAAAGGCTCAGCGTGCCATGCCGGAACCACACTAGGGCCAGAAGCAATCCTGCGGTGTTGCGGCCAGCTCACAAGAAAGCGAGTTGAAGAAAGGAGCTCAGGGGCACTGTAATTCACAAACCTGCAGAGTTATAAATGACAGCTATCTTCCAAAAATATATTGAAGTAAGGCTGCCAAGAGGAGTTGAAAGCGGGGCAGAATTGCACGAAACCGATTTCAGGAGGTAGACTTGAATTGCATGTAAAGCATAGGAAAAGAGGCAGAACGTCCACAATGATGCACTTGGCCAAAAAGTGCGTATGCGTTTTTTCCACGCATACGCCCTTTTTGGCCAACCAAGCAAGCTTGCAAAGGAAATGTGCACTACAATGAAGTCTCACTGCCCCCTGGTCAAAAGGGCCATCCGAAAAAAGTGTAAAATCCAGAAAGGCAGGACAGGCCAAGGAGAACTAGGAGCCTTCTTATGCTGATGGGCGGGATGTAAATTGCCAGCAGACACTCTGGAGAAGTGTATGGTGTTTCCTGAAACATCCAAAAAACAAAGCAACAGAGCCTAGGGCACTTCCACTTATGGTCCTATAGCTTAGGGAAATTAAAATCAAAAAGACACAGCCACCCCAAACTTTGGGACGGCTCTGTTTACAAGAACCTCGTTTACGGGACAAGTTCAATATCACAGAAAGCGAAAAATGGATAAAGAAGTTGTGGTACTTACGTACAATGCAATATCACTCAGCAATGAAATCTATGTCATCAGGCCCGTAGCAGCATAATGAGTGGATTCAGGTACGATGATTCTAAGTGAAATAAGTCACACAGAAAAAGAAACATCATAAGATATCAATAATACATGGAATGTAAACTTGGCTACACAGGAACTGAATTACAAAACAGAACAGGGTGTCAAATGTAGAAAACCAACTTATGCTTGCTTAAGGGGAAAGGTGAGTTGGGGTGCGTCATAAAACCAGAGACTGAAATTAGCACAGATACCGTTCCATAAGCCAAATATGTAATAGACAAGAGCTACTCCTTGCTCAACGAAGTGGACTCAACACCCCATATTAAACGCCTAAGAATATACCTGACTAGTAAGAATCTTAAAACCTATGGATTTATATGTCTCCGAAAGAGAATCAAGCGTGTGTACAGCGGCATAAACGCAGCAGTGATAGGACTGGTGAGGTTCGGTGAGCAAATGCAGACCCTTTGAAGTCATATTGCATGGTACCCATTCCATGGGTCTCAACTCTCCATGTTTAAGGGATTCTTCCTTCAGCTAAAACATGCATGTGGAACCCAGAGTATGATCCACAGTGTGATCGGGAAACATGGTCAAATGTGTCTCAGTTTTCGTCCCCTGATACTCGGGTGCAACATTCCAGACGCTTTACTAACACTCTCCCCACTTGGAGAGTCAGTGCCTTTAACCTCCTGTTTGGCCCAGTTTGCAATTTCTGCGGAAGATGAACAGGAAGAGGGAGATCGAAGGAGAGACTACCTGGAGGTGTCTGGACGGGCAAATTTAACTCTCATTTTCCACCAGGAAGAGGAATTAACCAAAGGCTCAGCGTGCCATGCTGGAAACAAACTAGGGCCTGAAGCAATCCTGCGGTGTTGCGGCCAGCTCACAAGAAAGCGAGTTGAAGAAAGGAGCTAAGGGGCACTGTAATTCACAAACCTGCAGAGTTATAAATAACAGTTATCGTCCAAAAATATATTGAAGTAAGGCTGCCAAGAGGAGTTGAAAGCGGTGCAGAATACAAGAAACCGATTTCAGGAGGTAGACTGGAATTTCATGTAAAGCATAGGAAAAGAGGCAGAACGTCCACAATGATGCACTTGGCCAAACAGGCGTATGCGTTTTTTCCTGAATATATTCATGAAAAAACGCATACGCTCTTTTTGGCCAAACAAGCAAGCTTGCAAAGGAAATCTGCACTACAATGAAGTCTCACTGCTCCCCGGTCAAAAGGGCCATTCGAAAAAAGTGTAAAATCCAGAAAGGCAGGACAGGCCAAGGAGAACTAGGAGCCTTCTTATGCTGATGGACGGGATGTAAATTGCCAGCAGCCACTCTGGAGAAGTGTATGGTGTTTCCAGAAACATCCAAAAAATAAAGCAACAGAGTCTAGGGCACTTCCACTTATGGTCCTATAGCTTAGGGAAATTAAAATCAAAATGACACAGCCACCCCAATGTTTGGGACGGCTGTGTTTACAAGAACCTCGTTTACAGTACAAGTTCAATATCACAGAAAGCGAAAAATGGATAAAGAAGTTGTGGTACTTACGTACAATGCAATATCACTCAGCAATGAAATCTATGTCATCAGGCCCGTAGCAGCATAATGAGTGGATTCAGGTACGATGATTCTAAGTGAAATAAGTCACACAGAAAAAGAAACATCATAAGATATCACTACTACACGGAATGTAAACTTGGCTACACAACAACTGAATTACAAAACAGAACAGGGTGTCAAATGTAGAAAACCAACTTATGCTTGCTTAAGGGGAAAGGTGAGTTGGGGTGCTGCATAAAACCAGAGATTGAAAGTAGCACAGATACCGTTCCATAAGCCAAATATGTAATAGACAAGAGCTACTCCTTGCTCAACGAAGTGGACTCAACACCCCATATTAAACGCCTAAGAATATACCTGACTAGTAAGAATCTTAAAACCTATGGATTTATATGTCTCCAAAAGAGAATCAAGCGTGTGTACAGCGGCATAAACGCAACAGTGATAGGATTGGTGAGGTTCGGTGAGCAAATGCAGGCCCTTTGAAGTCATATTGCATGGTACCCATTCCATGGGTCTCAACTCTCCAGGTTTAAGGGATTCTTACTTCAGCTAAAACATGCATGTGGAACCCAGAGTATGATCCACCATGTGATCGGGAAACGTGTTCAAATGTGTCTCAGTTTTCGTCCCCTGGTACTCGGGTGCAACATTCCAGACGCTTTACTAACACTCTCCCCACTTGGAGAGTCAGTGCCTTTAACCTCCTGTTTGGCCCAGTTTGCAATTTCTGTGGAAAATGAACAGGAATAGGGAGAACCAATGAGAGACTATGTGGAGGTGTCCGGACGGGGAAATTTAACTCTCATTTCATACCAGGAAGAGGAAATAACCAAAGGCTCAGCGTGCCATGCCAGAACCACACTAGGGCCAGAAAGAATCGTGCGGTATTGCGGCAGCTCATAAGAAAGCGAGTTGAAGAAAGGAGCTCAGGGGCACTGTAATTCACAAACCTGCAGAGTTATAAATGACAGCTATCTTCCAAAAATATATTGAAGTAAGGCTGCCAAGAGGAGTTGAAAGCAGGGCAGAATTGCAGGAAACCGATTTCAGGAGGTAGACTGGAATTGTTTGTAAAGCATAGGAAAAGAGGCAGAACGTCCACAATGATGCACTTGGCCAAAAAGGGCGTATGCGTTTTTTCCTGAATATATTCAGGAAAAAACGCATACGCCCTTTTTGGCTAAGCAAGCAAGCTTACAAAGGAAATCTGCACTACAATGAAGTCTCACTGCCCCCCGGTCAAAAGGGCCATCTGAAAAAAGTGTAAAATCCAGAAAGGCAGGACAGTCCATGGAGAACTGGGAGCCTTGTTATGCTGATGGGCGGGATGTAAATTGCCAGCAGCCACTCTGGAGAAGTGTATGGTGTTTCCTGAAACATCCAAAAAACAAAGCAACAGAGCCTAGGGCACTTCCTCTTATGGTCCTATAGCTTAGGGAAATTAAAATCAAAAAGACACAGCCACCCCAAAGTTTGGGACGGCTCTGTTTACAATAACCTCGTTTACCGTACAAGTTCAATATCACAGAAAGCGAAAAATGGATAAAGAAGTTGTGGTACTTACGTACAATGCAATATCACTCAGCAATGAAATCTATGTCATCAGGCCCGTAGCAGCATAATGAGTGGATTCAGGTACGATGATTCTAAGTGAAATAAGTCACACAGAAAAAGAAACATCATAAGATATCACTACTACACGGAATGTAAACTTGGCTACACAAGAACTGAATTACAAAACAGAACAGGGTATCAAATGTAGAAAACCAACTTATGCTTGCTTAAGGGGAAAGGTGAGTTGGGGTGCTGCATAAAACCAGAGATTGAAATTAGCACAGATACCGTTCCATAAGCCAAATATGTAATAGACAAGAGCTACTCCTTGCTCAACGAAGTGGACTCAACACCCCATATTAAACGCCTAAGAATATACCTGACTAGTAAGAATCTTAAAACCTATGGATTTATATGTCTCTGAAAGAGAATCAAGCGTGTGTACAGCAGCATAAACGCAACAGTGATAGGATTGGTGAGGTTCGGTGAGCAAATGCAGACCCTTTGAAGTCATATTGCATGGTACCCATTCCATGGGTCTCAACTCTCCATGTTTAAGGGATTCTTCCTTCAGCTAAAACATGCATGTGGAACCCAGAGTATGATCCACCGTGATATCGGAAAACGTGTTCAAATGTGTCTCAGTTTTCGACCCCTGGTACTCGGGTGCAACATTCCAGACGCTTTACTAACACTCTCCCCACTTGGAGAGTCAGTGCCTTTAACCTCCTGTTTGGCCCAGTTTGCAATTTCTGTGGAAAATGAACAGGAATAGGGAGAACCAATGAGAGAGTAGGTGGAGGTGTCCAGACGGGCATATTTAACTCTCATTTCCCACCAGGAAGAGGAATTAACCAAAGGCTCAGTGTGCCATGCCGGAACCACACTAGGGCCAGAAGCAATCCTGTGTTGTTGCGGCCAGCTCACAAGAAAGCGAGTTGAAGAAAGGAGCTCAGGGGCACTGTAATTCACAAACCTGCAGAGTTATAAATGACAGCTATCTTCCAAAAATATATTGAAGTAAGGCTGCCAAGAGGAGTTGAAAGCGGGGCAGAATTGCAGGAAACCGATTTCAGGAGGTAGACTGGAATTGCATGTAAAGCATAGGAAAACTGGCAGAACGTCCACAATGATGCACTTGGCCAAAAAGGGCGTATGTGTTTTTACCTGAATATTCAGGAAAAAACACATATGCCCTTTTTGGCCAACCAAGCAAGCTTGCAAAGGAAATCTGCACTACAATGAAGTCTCACTGCCCCCCGGTCAAAAGGGCCATCTGAAAAAAGTGTAAAATCCAGAAAGGCAGGACAGGCCATGGAAAACTGGGAGCCTTGTTATGCTGATGGGCGGGATGTAAATTGCCAGCAGCCACTCTGGAGAAGTGTATGGTGTTTCCTGAAACATCCAAAAAACAAAGCAACAGAGCCTAGGGCACTTCCACTTATGGTCCTATAGCTTAGGGAAATTAAAATCAAAAAGACACAGCCACCCCAAAGTTTGGGACGGCTCTGTTTACAAGAACCTCGTTTACGGTACAAGTTGAATATCACAGAAAGCGAAAAATGGATAAAGAAGTTGTGGTACTTACGTACAATGCAATATCACTCAGCAATGAAATCTATGTCATCAGCCCGTAGCAGCATAATGAGTGGATTCAGGTACGATGATTCTAAGTGAAATAAGTCACACAGAAAAAGAAACATCATAAGATATCACTAACACACGGAATGTAAACTTGGCTACAAAGGAACTGAATTACAAAACAGAACACGGTCTCAAATGTAGAAAACCAACTTATGCTTGCTTAAGGGGAATGGTGAGTTGGGGTGCTGCATGAAACCAGAGATTGAAATTGGCACAGATACCATTCCATAAGCCAAATATGTAATAGACAAGAGCTACTCCTTGCTCAACGAAGTGGACTCAACACCCCATATTAAACGCCTAAGAATATACCTGACTAGTAAGAATCTTAAAACCTATGGATTTATATGTCTCTGAAAGAGAATCAAGCGTGTGTACAGCGGCATAAACGCAGCAGTGATAGGATTGGTGAGGTTCGGTGAGCAAATGCAGACCCTTTGAAGTCATATTGCATGGTACCCATTCCATGGGTCTCAACTCTCCAGGTTTAAGGGATTCTTCCTTCAGCTAAAACATGCATGTGTAACCCAGAGTACGATCCACCGTGTGATCGGGAAACGTGTTCAAATGTGTCTCAGTTTTCGTCCCCTGGTACTCGGGTGCAACATTCCAGACGCTTTACTAACACTCTCCCCACTTGGAGAGTCAGTGCCTTTAACCTCCTGTTTGGCCAAGTTTGCAATTTCTGCGTAAGATGAACAAGAAGAGGGAGAACCAATGAGAGACTAGCTGGAGGTGTCTGGACGGACAAATTTAACTCTCATTTCCCACCAGGAAGAGGAATTAACCAAAGTCTCAGCATGTGATGCCGGAACCAAACTAAGGCCTGAAGCAATCCTGCGGTGTTGCGGCCAGCTCACAAGAAAACGAGTTGAAGAAAGGAGCTAAGGGGCACTGTAATTCACAAACCTGCAGAGTTATAAATGACAGCTATCGTCCAAAAATATATTGAAGGAAGGCTGCCAAGAGGACTTGAAATCGGGGCAGAATTGCAGGAAATCGATTTCAGAAGGTAGACTGGAATTGCATGTAAAGCATAGGAAAAGAGGCAGAAAGTCCACAATGATGCACTTGGCCAAAAAGGGCGTATGCATTTTTTCCTGAATATATTCAGGAAAAAACGCATACGCCCTTTTTGGCCAACCAAGCAAGCTTGCAAAGGAAATCTGCACTACAATGAAGTCTCACTGCCCCCCGGTCAAAAGGGCCATCTGAAAAAAGTGTAAAATCCAGAAAGGCAGGACAGGCCATGGAGAACTGGGAGCCTTGTTATGCTGATGGGCGGGATGTACATTGCCAACAGCAACTTTGGAGAAGTGTATGGTGTTTCCTGAAACATCTGAAAAACAAAGCAACAGAGCCTAGGGCACTTCCAATTATGGTCCTATAGCTAGGGAAAATAAAATTCAAAAAACACAGCCACCCAAAGTTTGGGACGGCTCTGTTTACAAAAACTCGTTTACGGTACAAGTTGAATGTCACAGAAAGCGAAAAATGGATAAAGAATTTGTGGTACTTACGTACAATGCAATATCACTCAGCAATGAAATATATGTCATTAGGCCCGTAGCAGCATAATGAGTGGATTCAGGTACGATGATTCTAAGTGAAATAAGTCACACAGAAAAAGAAACATCATAAGATATCTCTACTACACGGAATGTAAACTTGGCTACACAGGAACTGAATTACAAAACAGAACAGGGTCTCAAATATAGAAAACCCACTTATGCTTGCTTAAGGGGAAAGGTGAGTTGGGGTGCGGCATAAAACCAGAGATTGAAATTAGCACAGATACCGTTCCATAAGCCAAATATGTAATAGACAAGAGCTACTCCTTGCTCAACGAAGTGGACTCAACACCCCATATTAAACGCCTAAGAATATACCTGACTAGTAAGAATCTTAAAACCTATGGATTTATATGTCTCCGAAAGAGAATCAAGTGTGTGTACAGCGGCATAAACGTAGCAGTGATAGGATTGGTGAGGTTCGGTGAGCAAATGCAGACCCTTTGAAGTCATATTGCATGGTACCCATTCCATGGGTCTCAACTCTCCATGTTTAAGGGATTCTTCCTTCAGCTAAAACATGCATGTGGAACCCAGAGTACGATCCACCGTGTGATCGGAAAACGTGTTCAAATGTGTCTCAGTTTTCGTCCCCTGGTACTCGGGTGCAACATTCCAGACGCTTTACTAACACTCTCCCCACTTGGAGAGTCAGTGCCTTTAACCACCTGTTTGGCCCAGTTTGCAATTTCTGTGGAAAATGAACAGCAATAGGGAGAACCAATGAGAGACTAGGTGGAGGTGTCTGGACGGGCAAATTTAACTCTCATTTCCCACCAGGAAGAGGAATTAACCAAAGGCTCAGCATGCCGTGCCAGAACCAAACTAGGGCCTGAAGCAATCCTGCGGTGTTGCGGCCAGTTCACAAGAAAGCGAGTTGAAGAAAGGAGCTCAGGGGCACTGTAATTCACAAACCTGCAGTTATAAATGACAGCTATCGTCCAAAAATATATTGAAGGAAGGCTGCCAAGAGGACTTGAAAGCGGGGCAGAATTGCACGAAACTGATTTCAGGAGGTAGACTGGATTTGCATGTAAAGCATAGGAAAAGAGGCAGAACGTCCACAATGATGCACTTGGCCAAAAAGGGAATATGCGTTTTTTCCTGAATATATACAGGAAAAAACGCATACGCCCGTTTTGGCCAACCAAGCAAGTTTGAAAAGGAAATCTGCACTACAATGAAGTCTCACTGCCCCCCGGTCAAAAGGGCCATCTGAAAAAAGTGTAAAATCCAGAAAGGCAGGACAGGCCATGGAGAACTGGGAGCCTTGTTATGCTGATGGGCGGCATGTAAATTGCCAACAGCCACTCGGGAGAAGTGTATGGTGTTTCATGAAACATCCAAAAAACAAAGCAACAGAGCCTAGGGCACTTCCACTTATGGTCCTATAGCTTAGGGAAATTAAAATCAAAAAGTCACAGCCACCCCAAAGTTTGG
Organism: Leucopleurus acutus; assembly: GCF_964270905.1. Taxonomy (NCBI): domain Eukaryota; kingdom Metazoa; phylum Chordata; class Mammalia; order Artiodactyla; family Delphinidae; genus Leucopleurus; species Leucopleurus acutus. The sequence goes on along the minus strand of NW_028138691.1, from coordinate 47,908 downwards.
GCCGGCTCTGTTTACAACAACCTCGTTTACGGTACAAGTTCAATATCACGGAAAGCGAAAAATGGATAAAGAAGTTGTGGTACTTACGTACAATGCAATAACACTCAGCAATGAAATCTATGTCATCAGGCCCGTAGCAGCATAATGAGTGGATTCAGGTACGATGATTCTAAGTGAAATAAGTCACACAGAAAAAGAAACATCATAAGATATCACTACTACACGGAATGTAAACTTGGCTACACAGGAACTGAATTACAAAACAGAACAGGGTGTCAAATGTAGAAAACCAACTTATGCTTGCTTAAGGGGAAAGGTGAGTTGGGGTGCGGCATAAAACCAGAGATTGAAATTAGCACAGATACCGTTCCGTAAGCCAAATATGTAATAGACAAGAGCTACTCCTTGCTCAACGAAGTGGACTCAACACCCCATAACAAACGCCTAAGAATATACCTGACTAGTAAGAATCTTAAAACCATGGATTTATATGTCTCCGAAAGAGAATCAAGTGTGTGTATAGCGGCATAAACACAGCAGTGATAGGATTGGTGAGGTTCGGTGAGCAAATGCAGACCCTTTGAAGTCATATTGCATGGTACACATTCCATGGGTCTCAACTCTCCAGGTTTAAGGGATTCTTCCTTCAGCTAAGCATGCATGTGGAACCCAGAGTATGATCCACCGTGTGATCGGAAAACGTGTTCAAATTTGTCTCAGTTTTCATCCCCTGGTACTCCGGTGTAACATTCCAGACGCTTTACTAACACTCTCCCCACTTGGAGAGTCAGTGCCTTTAACCTCCTGTTTGGCCCAGTTTGCAATTTCTGCGGAAGATGAACAGGAAGAGGGAGAACAAATGAGAGACCTGCTGGAGGCGTCTGGACGGGCAAATTTAACTCTCATTTCCCACCAGGAAGAGGAATTAACCAAAGGCTCAGCATGCGATGCTGGAACCAAACTAGGGCCTGAAGCAATCCTGCAGTGTTGCGGCCAGCTCACAAGAAAGCGAGTTAAAGAAAGGAGCTCAGGGGCACTGTAATTCACAAACCTGCAGAGTTATAAATGACAGCTATCGTCCAAAAATATATTGAAGGAAGGCTGCCAAGAGGACTTGAAAGCGGGGCAGAATTGCAGGAAACCGATTTCAGGAGGTAGACTGGAATTGCATGTAAAGCATAGGAAAAGAGGCAGAACGTCCACAATGATGCACTTGGCCAAAAAGGGCGTATGCGTTTTTTCCTGTCCAAGAAAAAACGCATACGCCCTTTTTGGCCAACCAAGCAGGCTTGCAAAGAAATCTGCACTACTATGAAGTCTCACTGCCCCCCGGTCAAAAGGGCCATCTGAAAAAAGTGTAAAATCCAGAAAGGCAGGACAGGCCATGGAGAACTGGGAGCCTTGTTATGCTGATGGGCGGGATGTAAATTGCCAGCAGCCACTCTGGAGAAGTGTATGGTGTTTCCTGAAACATCCAAAAAACAAAGCAACAGAGCCTAGGGCACTTCCACTTATGGTCCTATAGCTTAGGGAAATTAAAATCAAAAAGACAAAGCCACCCCAAAGTTTGGGACGGCTCTGTTTACAAGAACCCATTTTACCGTACAAGTTCAATATCACAGAAAGCGAAAAATGGATAAAGAAGTTGTGGTACTTACGTACAATGCAATATCACTCAGCAATGAAATCTATGTCATCAGGCCCGTAGCAGCATAATGAGTGGATTCAGGTACGATGATTCTAAGTGAAATAAGTCACACAGAAAAAGAAACATCATAAGATATCACTAATACACGGAATGTAATCTTGGCTACACAAGAACTGAATTACAAAACAGAACAGGGTGTCAAATGTAGAAAACCAACTTATGCTTGCTTAAGGGGAAAGGTGAGTTGGGGTGCGGCATAAAACCAGAGATTGAAATTAGCACAGATACCGTTCCATTAGCCAAATATGTAATAGACAAGAGCTACTCTTTGCTCAACGAAGTGGACTCAACACCCCATATTAAACACCAAAGAATATACCTGACTAGTAAGAATCTTAAAACCTATGGATTTATATGTCTCCGAAAGAGAATGAAGCGTGTGTACAGCGGCATAAACGCAGCAGTGATAGGATTGGTGAGGTTCGGTGAGTAAATGCAGACCCTTTGAAGTTATATTGCATGGTACCCATTCCATGGGTCTCAACTCTCCACGTTTAAGAGATTCTTCCTTCAGCTAAAACATGCATGTGGAACCCAGAGTATGATCCACCGTGTGATCGGGAAACGTGTTCAAATGTGTCTCAGTTTTCGTCCCCTGGTACTCGGGTGCAACATTCCAGACGCTTTACTAACACTCTCCCCACTTGGAGAGTCAGTGCCTTTAACCTCCTGTTTGGCCCAGTTTGCAATTTCTGTGGAAAATGAACAGGAATAGGGAGAACCAATGAGAGACTAGGTGGAGGTGTCTGGATGGGCAAATTTAACTCTCATTACCCACCAGGAAGAGGAATTAACCAAAGGCTCAGTGTTCTGTGCCGGAACCAAACTAGGGCCTGCAGCAATCCTGCGGTGTTGCGGCCAGCTCACAAGAAAGCCAGTTGAAGAAAGGAGCTCAGGGGCACTGTAATTCACAAACCTGCAGAGTTAAAAATGACAGCTATCTTCCAAAAATATATTGAAGTAAGGCTGCCAAGAGGAGTTGAAAGCGGGGCAGAATTGCAGGAAACCGATTTCAGGAGGTAGACTGGAATTGCATGTAAAGCATAGGAAAAGAGGCAGAACGTCCACAATGATCCACTTGGCCAAAAAGGGCATATGCGTTTTTTTCTGAATATATACAGGAAAAAACGCATACGCCCGTTTTGGCCAACCAAGCAAGCTTGCAAAGGAAATCTGTACTACAATGAAGTCTCACTGCCCCCCGGTCAAAATGGCCATCTGAAAAAAGTGTAAAATCCAGAAAGGCAGGACAGGCCATGGAGAACTGGGAGCCTTGTTATGCTGATGGACGGGATGTAAATTGCCAGCAGCCACTCTGGAGAAGTGTATGGTGTTTCCTGAAACATCAAAAAAATAAAGCAACAGAGTCTAGGGCACTTACACTTATGGTCCTATAGCTTAGGGAAATTAAAATCAAAAAGACACAGCCACCCCAATGTTTGGGACGGCTGTGTTTACAAGAACCTCGTTTACAGTACAAGTTCAATATCACAGAAAGCGAAAAATGGATAAAGAAGTTGTGGTACTTACGTACAATGCAATATCACTCAGCAATGATATCTATGTCATCAGGCCCGTAGCAGCATAATGACTGGATTCAAGTACGATGATTCTAAGTGAAATAAGTCACACAGAAAAAGAAACATCATAAGATATCACTACTACACGGAATGTAAACTTGGCTACACAAGAACTGAATTACAAAACAGAACAGGGTGTCAAATGTAGAAAACCAACTTATGCTTGCTTAAGGGGAAAGGTGAGTTGGGGTGCTGCATAAAACCAGAGATTGAAAGTAGCACAGATACCGTTCCATAAGCCAAATATGTAATAGACAAGAGCTACTACTTGCTCAACGAAGTGGACTCAACACCCCATATTAAACGCCTAAGAATATACCTGACTAGTAAGAGTCTACCTGACTAGTAAGAATCTTAAAACCTATGGATTTATATGTCTCCGAAAGAGAATCAAGCATGTGTACAGCGGCATAAACGCAGCAGTGATAGGATTGTTGAGGTTCGGTGAGCAAATGCATACCCTTTGAAGTCATATTGCATGGTACCCATTCCATGGGTCTCAACTCTCCAGGTTTAAGGGATTCTTCCTTCAGCTAAAACATGCATGTGGAACCCAGAGTATGATCCACCGTGTGATCGGAAAACGTGTTCAAATGTGTCTCAGTTTCGTCCCCTGGTACTCGGGTGCAACATTCCAGACGCTTTACTAACACTCTCCCCACTTGGAGAGTCAGTGCCTTTAACCTCCTGTTTGGCCCAGTTTGCAATTTCTGTGGAAAATGAACAGGAATAGGGAGAACCAATGAGAGACTAGGTGGAGGTGTCTGAACGGGCAAATTTAACTCTCATTTCCCACCAGGAAGAGGAATTAACCAAAGGCTCAGCATGCGAAGCCGGAACCAAACTAGGGCCTGAAGCAATCCTGCGGTGTTGCGGCCAGCTCACAAGAAAGCGAGTTGAAGAAAGGAGCTCACGGGCACTGTAATTCACAAAACTGCAGAGTTATAAATGACAGCTATCTTCCAAAAATATATTGAAGTAAGGCAGCCAAGAGGAGTTGAAAGCGGGGCAGAATTGCAGGAAACCGATTTCAGGAGGTAGACTGGAATTGCATGTAAAGCATAGGAAAAGAGGCAGAACGTCCACAATGATGCACTTGGCCAAAAAGGGCGTATGCGTTTTTTCCTGAATATATTCAGGAAAAAACGCATACGCCCCTTTGGCCAACCAAGCAAGCTTGCAAAGGAAATCTGCACTACAATGAAGTCTCACTGCCCTCCGGTCAAAAGGGCCATCTGAAAAAAGTGTAAAATCCAGAAAGACAGGACAGGCCAAGGAGAACTAGGAGCCTTGTTATGCTGATGGGCGGGATGTAAATTGCCAGCAGCCACTCTGGAGAAGTGTATGGTGTTTCCTGAAACATCCAAAAAACAAAGCAACAGAGCCTAGGGCACTTCCACTTATGGTCCTATAGCTTAGGGAAATTAAAATCAAAAAGACACAGCCACCCCAAAGTTTGGGACGGCTCTGTTTACAAGAACCTCGTTTACGGTACAAGTTCAATATCACAGAAAGCGAAAAATAGATAAAGAAGTTGTGGTACTTACGTACAATGCAATATCACTCAGCAATGAAATCTATGTCATCAGGCCCGTAGCAGCATAATGAGTGGATTCAGGTACGATGATTCTAAGTGAAATAAGTCACACAGAAAAAGAAACATCATAAGATATCACTACTACACGGAATGTAAACTTGGCTACACAGGAACTGAATTACAAAACAGAACAGGGTGTTAAATGTAGAAAAGCAACTTATGCTTGCTTAAGGGGAAAGGTGAGTTGGGGTGCTGCATACAACAAGCGATTGAAATTAGCACAGATACCGTTCCATAAGCCAAATATGTAATAGACAAGAGCTACTCCTTGCTCAACGAAGTGGACTCAACACCCCATATTAAACGCCTAAGAATATACCTGACTAGTAAGAATCTTAAAACCTATGGATTTATATGTCTCCGAAAGAGAATCAAGCGTGTGTACAGCGGCATAAACGCAGCAGTGATAGGATTGGTGAGGTTCGGTGAGCAAATGCAGACTCTTTGAAGTCATATTGCATGGTACCCATTCCATGGGTCTCAACTCTCCAGGTTTAAGGGATTCTTCCTTCAGCTAAAACATGCATGTGGAACCCAGAGTATGATCCACCGTGTGATCGGGAAACGTGTTCAAATGTGTCTCAGTTTTTGTCCCCTGGTACTCGGGTGCAACATTCCAGACGCTTTACTAACACTCTCCCCACTTGGAGAGTAAGTGCCTTTAAACTCCTGTGTGGCTCAGTTTCCAATTTCTGTGGAAAATGAACAGGAATAGGGAGAACCAATGAGAGACTAGGTGGAGGTGTCCGGACGGGTAAATTTAACTCTCATTTCCCACAAGGAAGAGGAATTAACCAAAGGCTCAGCGTGCCGTGCCGGAACCACACTAGGGCCAGAAGCAATCCTGCGGTGTTGCGGCCAGCTCACAAGAAAGCCAGATGAAGAAAGGAGCTCAGGGACACTGTAATTCACAAACCTGCAGAGTTATAAATGACAGCTATCTTCCAAAAATATATTGAAGTAAGTCTGCCAAGAGAAGTTGAAAGCGGGGCAGAATTGCACGAAACCGATTTCAGGAGGTACACTGGAATTGCATGTAAAGCATAGTAAAAGAGGCAGAACGTCCACAATGATGCACTTGGCCAAAAAGGGCGTATGCGTTTTTTCCTGAATATATTCAGGAAAAAACGCATACGCCCTTTTTGGCAAACCAAGCAAGCTTGCAAAGGAAATCTGCACTACAATGAAGTCTCACTGCCCCCCGGTCAAAAGGGCCATCTGAAAAAAGTGTAAAATCCAGAAAGGCAGGACAGGCCATGGAGAACTGGGAGCCTAGTTATGCTGATGGGCGGGATGTAAATTGCCAGCAGCCACTGTGGAGAAGTGTATGGTGTTTCCTGAAACATCCAAAAAACAAAGCAACAGAGCCTAGGGCACTTCCACTTATGGTCCTATAGCTTAGGGAAATTAAAATCAAAAAGACACAGCCACCCCAAAGTTTGGGACGGCTCTGTTTACAAGAACCTCGTTTACGGTACAAGTTCAATATCACAGAAAGCGAAAAATGGATAAAGAAGTTGTGGTACTTACGTACAATGCAATATCACTCAGCAATGAAATCTATGTCATCAGGCCCGTAGCAGCATAATGAGTGGATTCAGGTACGATGATTCTAAGTGAAATTAGTCACACAGAAAAAGAAACATCATAAGATATCACTAGTACACGGAATGTAAACTTGGCTACACAAGAACTGAATTACAAAACAGAACAGGGTGTCAAATGTAGAAAACCAACTTATGCTTGCTTAAGGGGACGGGTGAGTTGGGGTGCTGCATAAAACCAGAGATTGAAATTAGCACAGATACCGTTCCATAAGCCAAATATGTAATAGACAAGAGCTACTCCTTGCTCAACGAAGTGGACTCAACACCCCATATTAAACGCCTAAGAATATACCTGACTAGTAAGAATCTTAAAACCTATGGATTTGTATGTCTCCGAAAGAGAATCAAGTGTGCGTACAGCGGCATAAACGCAGCAGTGATAGGATTGGTGAGGTTCGGTTAGCAAATGCAGACCCTTTGAAGTCATATTGCATGATACCCATTCCATGGGTCTCAACTCTCCATGTGTAAGGGATTCTTCCTTCAGCTAAAACATGCATGTGGAACCCAGAATATGATCCACCGTGAGATCGGGAAACGTGTTCGAATGTGTCTCAGTTTTCGTCCCCTGGTACTCGGGTGCAACATTCCAGACGCTTTACTAACACTCTCCCCACTTGGAGAGTCAGTGCCTTTAACCTCCTGTTTGGCCCAGTTTGCAATTTCTGCGTAAGATGAACAGGAAGAGGGAGAACCAATGAGAGACTAGCTGGAGGTGTCTGGACGGAGAAATTTAACTCTCATTTCCCACCAGGAAGAGGAATTAACCAAAGGCTCAGCATGTGATGCCGGAACCAAACTAAGGCCTGAAGCAATCCTGTCGTGTTGCGGCCAGCTCACAAGAAAACGAGTTGAAGAAAGGAGCTAAGGGGCACTGTAATTCACAAACCTGCAGAGTTATAAATGACAGCTATCTTCCAAAAATATATTGAAGGAAGGCTGCCAAGAGGACTTGAAAGCGGGGCAGAATTGCAGGAAACCGATTTCAGGAGGTAGACTGGAATTGCATGTAAAGTATAGGAAAAGAGGCAGAACGTCACAATGATGCACTTGGCCATAAGGGCATATGCGTTTTTTCCTGAATATATTCAGGAAAAAACGCATACGCCCTTTTTGGCCAACCAAGCAAGCTTGCAAATGAAATCTGCACTACAATGAAGTCTCACTGCCCCCCGGTCAAAAGGGCCATCTGAAAAAAGTGTAAAATCCAGAAAGGCAGGACAGGCCATGGAGAACTGGGAGCCTTGTTATGCTGATGGGCGGGATGTACATTGCCAACAGCCACTCTGGAGAAGTGTATGGTGTTTCCTGAAACATCTGAAAAACAAAGCAACAGAGCCTAGGGCACTTCCAATTATGGTCCTATAGCTAGGGAAAATAAAATCCAAAAAACACAGCCACCCCAAAGTTTGGGACGGCTCTGTTTACAAGAACCTCGTTTACGGTACAAGTTCAATATCACAGAAAGCGAAAAATGGATAAAGAAGTTGTGGTACTTACGTACAATGCAATATCACTCAGCAATGAAATCTATGTCATCAGGCCCGTAGCAGCATAATGAGTGGATTCAGGTACGATGATTCTAAGTGAAATAAGTCACACAGAAAAAGAAACATCATAAGATATCACTACTACACGGAATGTAAACTTGGCTACACAGGAACTGAATTACAAAACAGAAAAGGGTCTCAAATGTAGAAAACCCACTTATGCTTGCTTAAGGGGAAAGGTGACTTGGGGTGCGGCATAAAACCAGAGATTGAAATTAGCACAGATACCGTTCCATAAGCCAAATATGTAATAGACAAGAGCTACTCCTTGCTCAACGAAGTGGACTCAACACCCCATATTAAACGCCTAAGAATATACCTGACTAGTAAGAATCTTAAAACCTATGGATTTATATGTCTCCGAAAGAGAATCAAGTGTGTGTACAGCGGCATAAACGCAGCAGTGATAGGAATGGTGAGGTTCGGTGAGCAAATGCAGACCCTTTGAAGTCATATTGCATGGTACCCATTCCATGGGTCTCAACTCTCCATGTTTAAGGGATTCTTCCTTCAGCTAAAACATGCATGTGGAACCCAGAGCATGATCCACCGTGTGATCGGAAAACGTGTTCAAATGTGTCTCAGTTTTCGTCCCCTGGTACTCGGGTGCAACATTCCAGATGCTTTACTAACACTCTCCCCACTTGGAGAGTCAGTGCCTTTAACCTCCTGTTTGGCCCAGTTTGCAATTTCTGTGGAAAATGAACAGGAATAGGGAGAACCAATGAGAGACTAGGTGGAGGTGTCTGGACGGGCAAATTTAACTCTCATTTCCCACCAGGAAGAGGAATTAACCAAAGGCTCAGCATGCCGTGCCGGAACCAAACTAGGGCCTGAAGCAATCCTGTGGTGTTGCGGCCAGCTCACAAGAAAGCGAGTTGAAGAAAGGAGCTCAGGGGCACTGTAATTCACAAACCTGCAGAGTTATAAATGACAGCTATCTTCCAAAAATATATTGAAGGAAGGCTGCCAAGAGGAGTTGAAAGCGGTGCAGAATTGCAGGAAACCGATTTCAGGAGGTAGACTGGAATTGCAAGTAAAGCATAGGAAAAGAGGCAGAACGTCCACAATGATGCACTTGGCCAAAAAGGGCGTATGCGTTTTTTCCTGAATATATTCAGGAAAAAACGCATACGCCCTTTTTGGCCAACCAAGCAAGCTTGCAAAGGAAATCTGCACTACAATGTAGTCTCACTGCCCCCTGGTCAAAAGGGCTATCTGAAAAAAGTGTAAAATCCAGAAAGGCAGCACAGGCCATGGAGAACTGGGAGCCCTGTTATGCTGATGGGCGGGATGTAAATTGCCAGAAGCCACTCTGGAGAAGTGTATGGTGTTTCCTGAAACATCCAAAAAACCAAGCAACAGAGCCTAGGGCATTTCCACTTATGGTCGTATAGCTTACGGAAATAATAATCAAAAAGACACAGCCTCCACAAAGTTTGGGACGGCTCTCTTTACAAGAACCTCGTTTACGGTACAGGTTCAATATCGCAGAAAGCGAAAAATGGATAAAGAAATTGTGGTACTTACGTACAATGCAATATCACTCAGCAAAGAAATCTATGTCATCAGGCCCGTGACAGCATAATGAGTGGATTCAGGTATGATGATTCTAAGACAAATAAGTCACACACAAAAAGAAATATCATAAGATATCACTACTACACGGAATGTAAACTTGGCTACACAGGAACTGAATTACAAAACAGAACAGGGTGTCAAATGTAGAAAACCAACTTATGCTTGCTTAAGGGGAAAGGTGAGTTGGGGTGCTGCATGAAACCAGAGATTGAAATTAGCACAGACACCGTTCCATAAGCCAAATATGTAATAGACAAGAGCTACTCCTTGCTCAACGAAGTGGACTCAACACCCCATATTAAACGCCTAAGAATATACCTGACTAGTAAGAATCTTAAAACCTATGGATTTGTATGTCTCCGAAAGAGAATCAAGTGTGCGTACAGCGGCATAAACGCAGCAGTGATAGGATTGGTGAGGTTCGGTTAGCAAATGCAGACCCTTTGAAGTCATATTGCATGATACCCATTCCATGGGTCTCAACTCTCCATGTGTAAGGGATTCTTCCTTCAGCTAAAACATGCATGTGGAACCCAGAATATGATCCACCGTGAGATCGGGAAACGTGTTCGAATGTGTCTCAGTTTTCGTCCCCTGGTACTCGGGTGCAACATTCCAGACGCTTTACTAACACTCTCCCCACTTGGAGAGTCAGTGCCTTTAACCTCCTGTTTGGCCCAGTTTGCAATTTCTGCGTAAGATGAACAGGAAGAGGGAGAACCAATGAGAGACTAGCTGGAGGTGTCTGGACGGAGAAATTTAACTCTCATTTCCCACCAGGAAGAGGAATTAACCAAAGGCTCAGCATGTGATGCCGGAACCAAACTAAGGCCTGAAGCAATCCTGTCGTGTTGCGGCCAGCTCACAAGAAAACGAGTTGAAGAAAGGAGCTAAGGGGCACTGTAATTCACAAACCTGCAGAGTTATAAATGACAGCTATCTTCCAAAAATATATTGAAGGAAGGCTGCCAAGAGGACTTGAAAGCGGGGCAGAATTGCAGGAAACCGATTTCAGGAGGTAGACTGGAATTGCATGTAAAGTATAGGAAAAGAGGCAGAACGTCACAATGATGCACTTGGCCATAAGGGCATATGCGTTTTTTCCTGAATATATTCAGGAAAAAACGCATACGCCCTTTTTGGCCAACCAAGCAAGCTTGCAAATGAAATCTGCACTACAATGAAGTCTCACTGCCCCCCGGTCAAAAGGGCCATCTGAAAAAAGTGTAAAATCCAGAAAGGCAGGACAGGCCATGGAGAACTGGGAGCCTTGTTATGCTGATGGGCGGGATGTACATTGCCAACAGCCACTCTGGAGAAGTGTATGGTGTTTCCTGAAACATCTGAAAAACAAAGCAACAGAGCCTAGGGCACTTCCAATTATGGTCCTATAGCTAGGGAAAATAAAATCCAAAAAACACAGCCACCCCAAAGTTTGGGACGGCTCTGTTTACAAGAACCTCGTTTACGGTACAAGTTCAATATCACAGAAAGCGAAAAATGGATAAAGAAGTTGTGGTACTTACGTACAATGCAATATCACTCAGCAATGAAATCTATGTCATCAGGCCCGTAGCAGCATAATGAGTGGATTCAGGTACGATGATTCTAAGTGAAATAAGTCACACAGAAAAAGAAACATCATAAGATATCACTACTACACGGAATGTAAACTTGGCTACACAGGAACTGAATTACAAAACAGAAAAGGGTCTCAAATGTAGAAAACCCACTTATGCTTGCTTAAGGGGAAAGGTGACTTGGGGTGCGGCATAAAACCAGAGATTGAAATTAGCACAGATACCGTTCCATAAGCCAAATATGTAATAGACAAGAGCTACTCCTTGCTCAACGAAGTGGACTCAACACCCCATATTAAACGCCTAAGAATATACCTGACTAGTAAGAATCTTAAAACCTATGGATTTATATGTCTCCGAAAGAGAATCAAGTGTGTGTACAGCGGCATAAACGCAGCAGTGATAGGAATGGTGAGGTTCGGTGAGCAAATGCAGACCCTTTGAAGTCATATTGCATGGTACCCATTCCATGGGTCTCAACTCTCCATGTTTAAGGGATTCTTCCTTCAGCTAAAACATGCATGTGGAACCCAGAGCATGATCCACCGTGTGATCGGAAAACGTGTTCAAATGTGTCTCAGTTTTCGTCCCCTGGTACTCGGGTGCAACATTCCAGATGCTTTACTAACACTCTCCCCACTTGGAGAGTCAGTGCCTTTAACCTCCTGTTTGGCCCAGTTTGCAATTTCTGTGGAAAATGAACAGGAATAGGGAGAACCAATGAGAGACTAGGTGGAGGTGTCTGGACGGGCAAATTTAACTCTCATTTCCCACCAGGAAGAGGAATTAACCAAAGGCTCAGCATGCCGTGCCGGAACCAAACTAGGGCCTGAAGCAATCCTGTGGTGTTGCGGCCAGCTCACAAGAAAGCGAGTTGAAGAAAGGAGCTCAGGGGCACTGTAATTCACAAACCTGCAGAGTTATAAATGACAGCTATCTTCCAAAAATATATTGAAGGAAGGCTGCCAAGAGGAGTTGAAAGCGGTGCAGAATTGCAGGAAACCGATTTCAGGAGGTAGACTGGAATTGCAAGTAAAGCATAGGAAAAGAGGCAGAACGTCCACAATGATGCACTTGGCCAAAAAGGGCGTATGCGTTTTTTCCTGAATATATTCAGGAAAAAACGCATACGCCCTTTTTGGCCAACCAAGCAAGCTTGCAAAGGAAATCTGCACTACAATGTAGTCTCACTGCCCCCTGGTCAAAAGGGCTATCTGAAAAAAGTGTAAAATCCAGAAAGGCAGCACAGGCCATGGAGAACTGGGAGCCCTGTTATGCTGATGGGCGGGATGTAAATTGCCAGAAGCCACTCTGGAGAAGTGTATGGTGTTTCCTGAAACATCCAAAAAACCAAGCAACAGAGCCTAGGGCATTTCCACTTATGGTCGTATAGCTTACGGAAATAATAATCAAAAAGACACAGCCTCCACAAAGTTTGGGACGGCTCTCTTTACAAGAACCTCGTTTACGGTACAGGTTCAATATCGCAGAAAGCGAAAAATGGATAAAGAAATTGTGGTACTTACGTACAATGCAATATCACTCAGCAAAGAAATCTATGTCATCAGGCCCGTGACAGCATAATGAGTGGATTCAGGTATGATGATTCTAAGACAAATAAGTCACACACAAAAAGAAATATCATAAGATATCACTACTACACGGAATGTAAACTTGGCTACACAGGAACTGAATTACAAAACAGAACAGGGTGTCAAATGTAGAAAACCAACTTATGCTTGCTTAAGGGGAAAGGTGAGTTGGGGTGCTGCATGAAACCAGAGATTGAAATTAGCACAGACACCGTTCCATAAGCCAAATATGTAATAGACAAGAGCTACTCCTTGCTCAACGAAGTGGACTCAACACCCCATATTAAACGCCTAAGAATATACCTGACTAGTAAGAATCTTAAAACCTATGGATTTATATGTCTCCGAAAGAGAATCAAGCATGTGTACAGCGGCATAAACACAGCAGTGATAGGATTGGTGAGGTTCGGTGAGCAAATGCAGACCCTTTGAAGTCATATTGCATGGTACCCATTCCATGGGTCTCAACTCTCCATGTTTAAGGGATTCTTCCTTCAGCTAAAACATGCATGTGGAACCCAGAGTATGATCCACCGTGTGATCGGAAAACGTGTTCAAATGTGTCTCAGTTTTCGTCCCCTGGTACTCGGGTGCAACATTCCAGACGCTTTACTAACACTCTCCCCACTTGGAGAGTCAGTGCCTTTAACCTCTTGTTTGGCCCAGTTTGCAATTTCTGCGTAAGATAAACAGGAAGAGGGAGAACCAATGAGAGACTAGGTGGAGATGTCTGGACGGGCAAATTTAACTCTCATTTCCCACAAGGAAGAGGAATTAACCAAAGGCTCCGTGTGCCATGCTGGAACTAGATTAGGGCCTGAGGAGATCCTGCGGTGTTGCGGCCAGCTCACAAGAAAGCGAGTTGAAGAAAGGAGCTCAGGGGCACTGTAATTCACAAACCTGCAGAGTTATAAATGACAGCTATCTTCCAAAAATATATTGCAGTAAGGCTGCCAAGAGGAGTTGAATGCGGGGCATAATTGCAGGGAACCAATTTCAGGAGGTAGACTGGAATTGTATGTAAAGCATAGGAAAAGAGGCAGAACGTCCACAATGATGCACTTGGCCAAAAAGGGCGTATGCCTTTTTTCCTGAATATATTCAGGAAAAAACGCATACGCACTTTTTGGCCAACCAAGCAGGCTTGCAAAGGAAATTTGCACTACAATGAAGTCTCACTGCCCCCCGGTCAAAAGGGCTATCTGAAAAAAGTGTAAAATCCAGAAAGGCAGGACAGGCCATGGAGAACTGGGAGCCTTGTTATGCTGATGGGCGGCATGTAAATTGCCAACAGCCACTCTGGAGAAGTGTATGGTGTTTCCTGAAACATCCAAAAAACAAAGCAACAGAGCCTAGGGCACTTCCACTTATGGTCCTATAGCTTAGGGAAATTAAAATCCAAAAGACACAGCCTCCCCAAAGTTTGGGCCGGATCTGTTTACAAGAACCTCGTTTACGGTACAAGTTCAATATCACAGAAAGCGAAAAATGGATAAAGAAGTTGTGGTACTTACGTACAATGCAATATCACTCAACAATGAAATCTATGTCATCAGGCCCGTAGCAGCATAATGAGTGGATTCAGGTACAATGATTCTAAGTGAAATAAGTCACACAGAAAAAGAAACATCATAAGATATCACTACTACACGGAATGTAAACTTGGCTACACAAGAACTGAATTACAAAACAGAACAGGGCCTCAAATGTAGAAAACCAACTTATGCTTGCTTAAGGGGAAAGGTGAGTTGGGGTGCTTCATAAAACCAGAGATTGAAATTAGCACAGATACCGTTCCATAAGCCAAATATGTAATAGACAAGAGCTACACCTTGCTCAACGAAGTGGACTCAACACCCAATATTAAACGCCTAAGAATATACCTGACTAGTAAGAATCTTAAAACCTATGGATTTATATGTCTCCGAAAGAGAATCAAGGGTGTGTACAGCGGCATAAACGCAGCAGTGGTAGGATTGGTGAGGTTCGGTGAGCAAATGCAGACCCTTTGAAGTCATATTGCATGGTACCCATTCCATGGGTCTCAACTCTCCATTTTTAAGGGATTCTTCCTTCAGCTAAAACATGCATGTGGAACCCAGAGTATGATCCACCGTGTGATCGGAAAACGTGTTCAAATGTGTCTCAGTTTTCGTCCCCTGGTACTCGGGTGCAACATTCCAGACGCTTTACTAACACTCTCCCCAATTGGAGAGTCGGAGCCTTTAACCTCCTGTTTGGCCCAGTTTGCAATTTCTGTGGAAAATGAACAGGAATAGGGAGAACCAATGAGAGACTAGGTGGAGGTGTCCGGACGGGCAAATTTAACTCTCATTTCCCACCAGGAAGAGGAATTAACCAAAGGCTCAGCATGCCGTGCCGGAACCAAATTAGGGCCTGAAGCAATCCTGCGGTGTTGCGGCCTGCTCACAAGAAAGCGAGTTGAAGAAAGGAGCTCAGGGGCACTGTAATTCACAAACCTGCAGAGTTATAAATGACAGCTATCTTCCAAAAATATATTGAAGTAAGGCTGCCAAGAGGAGTTGAAAGCGGGGCAGAATTGCAGGAAACCGATTTCAGGAGGTAGACTGGAATTGCATGTAAAGCATAGGAAAAGAGGCAGAACGTCCACAATGATGCACTTGGCCAAAAAGGGCGTATGCGTTTTTTCCTGAATATATTCAGGAAAAAACGCATACGCCCTTTTTGGCCAACCAAGCAAGCTTGCAAAGGAAATCTGCACTACAATGAAGTCTCACTGCCCCCCGGTCAAAAGGGCCATCTGAAAAAGTGTAAAATCCAGAAAGGCAGGACAGGCCATGGAGAACTGGGAGACTTGTTATGCTGATGGGCGGGATGTAAATTGCCAGCAGCCACTCTGGAGAAGTGTATGGTGTTTCCTGAAACATCCAAAAAACAAAGCAACAGAGCCTAGGGCATTTCCACTTATGGTCCTATAGCTTAGGGAAATGAAAATCAAAAAGACAGAGCCACCCCAAAGTTTAGGCCGGCTCTGTTTACAAGAACCTCGTTTACGGTACAAGTTGAATATCACAGAAAGCGAAAAATGGATAAAGAAGTTGTGGTACTTACGTACAATGCAATATCACTCAGCAATGAAATCTATGTCATCAGGCCCATAGCAGCATAATGAGTGGATTCAGGTACGATGATTCTAAGTGAAATAAGTCACACAGAAAAAGAAACATCATAAGATATCACTAATACACGGAATGTAAACTTGGCTACACAAGAACTGAATTACAAAACAGAACAGGGTGTCAAATGTAGAAAACCAACCTACGCTTGCTTAAGGGGAAAGGTGAGTTGGGGTGCTGCATAAAACCAGAGATTGAAATTAGCACAGATACCGTTCCATAAGCCAAATATGTAATAGACAAGAGCTACTCCTTGCTCAACGAAGTGGACTCAACACCCCACATTAAACGCCTAAGAATATACCTGACTAGTAAGAATCTTAAAACCTAAGGATTTATATGTCTCCGAAAGAGAATCAAGCGTGTGTACAGCGGCATAAACGCAGCAGTGATAGGATTGGTGAGGTTCGGTGAGCAAATGCAGACTCTTTGAAGTCATATTGCATGGTACCCATTCCATGGGTCTCAACTCTCCAGGATTAAGGGATTCTTCCTTCAGCTAAAACATGCATGTGGAACCCAGAGTATGATCCACCGTGTGATCAGGAAACGTGTTCAAATGTGTCTCAGTTTTCGTCCCCTGGTACTCGGGTGCAACATTCCAGACGCTTTACTAACACTCTCCCCACTTGGAGAGTCAGTGCCTTTAACCTCCTGTTTGACCCAGTTTGCAATTTCTGCGTAAGATGAACAGGAATAGGGAGAACCAATGAGAGACTAGCTGGAGGTGTCTGGACGGACAAATTTAACTCTCATTTCTCACCAGGAAGAGGAATTAACCAAAGGCTCAGCATGTGATGCCGGAACCAAACTAAGGCCTGAAGCAATCCTGCGGTGTTGCGGCCAACTCACAAGAAAACGAGTTGAAGAAAGGAGCTAAGGGGCACTGTAATTCACAAACCTGCAGAGTTATAAATGACAGCTATCGTCCAAAAATATATTGAAGGAAGGCTGCCAAGAGGACTTGAAAGCGGGGCAGAATTGCAGGAAACCGATTTCAGGAGGTAGACTGGAATTGCATGTAAAGTATAGGAAAAGAGGCAGTATGTCCACAATGATGCACTTGGCCATAAGGGCATATGCGTTTTTTCCTGAATATATTCAGGAAAAAACGCATACGCCCTTTTTGGCCAACCAAGCAAGCTTGCAAAGGAAATCTGCACTACAATGAAGTCTCACTGCCCCCCGGTCAAAAGGGCCATCTGAAAAAAGTGTAAAATCCAGAAAGGCAGGACAGGCCATGGAGAACTGGGAGCCTTGTTATGCTGATGGGCGGGATGTACATTGCCAACAGCCACTCTGGAGAAGTGTATGGTGTTTCCTGAAACATCTGAAAAACAAAGCAACAGAGCCTAGGGCACTTCCACTTATGGTCCTATAGCTAGGGAAAACAAAAAACACAGCCACCCCAAAGTTTGGGACGGCTCTGTTTACAAGAAACTCGTTTACGGTACAAGTTGAATATCACAGAAAGCGAAAAATGGATAAAGAAGTTGTGGTACTTACGTACAATGCAATATCACTCAGCAATGAAATCTATGTCATCAGGCCCGTAGCAGCATAATGAGTGGATTCAGGTACGATGATTCTAAGTGAAATAAGTCACACAGAAAAAGAAACATCATAAGATATCACTACTACACGGAATGTAAACTTGGCTACACAGGAACTGAATTACAAAACAGAACAGGGTCTCAAATGTAGAAAACCCACTTATGCTTGCTTAAGGGGAAAGGTGACTTGGGGTGCGGCATAAAACCAGAGATTGAAATTAGCACAGATACCGTTCCATAAGCCAAATATGTAATAGACAAGAGCTACTCCTTGCTCAACGAAGTGGACTCAACACCCCATATTAAACGCCTAAGAATATACCTGACTAGTAAGAATCTTAAAACCTATGGATTTATATGTCTCCGAAAGAGAATCAAGTGTGTGTAAAGCAGCATAAACGCAGCAGTGATAGGATTGGTGAGGTTCGGTGAGCAAATGCAGACCCTTTGAAGTCATATTGCATGGTACCCATTCCATGGGTCTCAACTCTCCATGTTTAAGGGATTCTTCCTTCAGCTAAAACATGCATGTGGAACCCAGAGTACGATCCACCGTGTGATCGAAAAACGTGTTCAAATGTGTCTCAGTTTTCGTACCCTGGTACTCGGGTGCAACATTCCAGACGCTTTACTAACACTCTCCCCACTTGGAGAGTCAGTGCCTTTAACCACCTGTTTGGCCCAGTTTGCAATTTCTGTGGAAAATGAACAGCAATAGGGAGAACCAATGAGAGACTAGGTGGAGGTGTCTGGACGGGCAAATTTAACTCTCATTTCCCACCAGGAAGAGGAATTAACCAAAGGCTCAGCATGCCGTGCCGGAACCAAACTAGGGCCTGAAGCAATCCTGCGGTGTTGCGGCCAGTTCACAAGAAAGCGAGTTGAAGAAAGGAGCTCAGGGGCACTGTAATTCACAAACCTGCAGAGTTATAAATGACAGCTATCGTCCAAAAATATATTGAAGTAAGGCTGCCAAGAGGACTTGAAAGCGGGGCAGAATTGCAGGAAACTGATTTCAGGAGGTAGACTGGATTTGCATGTAAAGCATAGGAAAAGAGGCAGAACGTCCACAATGATGCACTTGGCCAAAAAGGGAATATGCGTTTTTTCCTGAATATATACAGGAAAAAACGCATACGCCCGTTTTGGCCAACCAAGCAAGCTTGCAAAGGAAATCTGTACTACAATGAAGTCTCACTGCCCCCCGGTCAAAAGGGCCATCTGAAAAAAGTGTAAAATCCAGAAAGGCAGGACAGGCCATGGAGAACTGGGAGCCTTGTTATGGTGATGGGCGGCATGTAAATTGCCAACAGCCACTCGGGAGAAGTGTATGGTGTTTCCTGAAACATCCAAAAAACAAAGCAACAGAGCCTAGGGCACTTCCACTTATGGTCCTATAGCTTAGGGAAATTAAAATCAAATAGTCACAGCCACCCCAAAGTTTGGGCCGGCTCTGTTTACAAAAACCTCGTTTACGGTAAAAGTTCAATATCACGGAAAGCGAAAAATGGATAAAGAAGTTGTGGTACTTACGTACAATGCAATATCACTCAGCAATGAAATCTATGTCATCAGGCCCGTAGCAGCATAATGAGTGGATTCAGGTATGATGATTCTAAGTGAAATAAGTCACACAGAAAAAGAAACATCATAAGATATCACTACTACACGGAATGTAAACTTGGCTACACAAGAACTGAATTACAAAACAGAACAGGGTGTCAAATGTAGAAAACCAACTTATGCTTGCTTAAGGGGAAAGGTGAGTTGGGGTGCTGCATAAAACCAGAGATTGAAATTAGCACAGATACCGTTCCGTAAGCCAAATATTTAATAGACAAGAGCTACTCCTTGCTCAACGAAGTGGACTCAACACCCCATAACAAACGCCTTAGAATATACCTGACTAGTAAGAATCTTAAAACCATGGATTTATATGTCTCCGAAAGAGAATCAAGCGTGTGTATAGCGGCATAAACACAGCAATGATAGGATTGGTGACGTTCGGTGAGCAAATGCAGACCCTTTGAAGTCATATTGCATGGTACACATTCCATGGGTCTCAACTCTCCAGGTTTAAGGGATTCTTCCTTCAGCTAAACATGCATGTGGAACCCAGAGTATGATCCACCGTGTGATCGGAAAACGTGTTCAAATGTGTCTCAGTTTTCGTCCCCTGGTACTCCGGTGTAACAATCCAGATGCTTTACTAACACTCTCCCCACTTGGAGTGTCAGTGCCTTTAACCTCCTGTTTGGCCCAGTTTGCAATTTCTGCGGAAGATGAACAGGAAGAGGGAGAACAAATGAGAGACCTGCTGGAGGCGTCTGGACGGGCAAATTTAACTCTCTTTTCCCACCAGGAAGAGGAATTAACCAAAGGCTCAACATGCGATGCCGGAACCAAACTAGGGCCTGAAGCAATCCTGCAGTGTTGCAGCCAGCTCACAAGAAAGCGAGTTGAAGAAAGGAGCTCAGGGGCACTGTAATTCACAAACCTGCAGAGTTATAAATGACAGCTATCTTCCAAAAATATATTGAAGTAAGGCAGCCAAGAATAGTTGAAAGCGGGGCAGAATTGCAGGAAACCGATTTCAGGAGGTAGACTGGAATTGCATGTAAAGCATAGGAAAAGAGGCAGACCGTCCACAATGATGCACTTGGCCAAAAAGGGCGTATGCGTTTTCTCCTGAATATATTCAGGAAAAAACGCATACGCCCTTTTTGGACAACCAAGCAAGTTTGAAAAGGAAATCTGCACTACAATGAAGTCTCACTGCCCCCCGGTCAAAAGGGCCATCTGAAAAAAGTGTAAAACCCAGAAAGGCAGGACAGGCCATGGAGAACTGGGAGCCTTGTTATGCTGATGGGCGGGATGTAAATTGCCAGCAGCCACTCTGGAGAAGTGTATGGTGTTTCCTGAAACATCCAAAAAACAAAGCAACAGAGCCTAGGGCACTTCCACTTATGGTCCTATAGCTTAGGGAAATTAAAATCAAAAAGACACAGCCACCCCAAAGTTTGGGACGGCTCTGTTTACAAGAACCTCGTTTACGGTACAAGTTGAATATCACAGAAAGCGAAAAATGGATAAAGAAGTTGTGGTACTTATGTACAATGCAATATCACTCAGCAATGAAATCTATGTCATCAGGCCCGTAGCAGCATAATGAGTGGATTCAGGTACGATGATTCTAAGTGAAATGAGTCACACAGAAAAAGAAACATCATAAGATATCACTAACACACGGAATGTAAACTTGGCTACACAGGAACTGAATTACAAAACAGAACAGGGTCTCAAATGTAGAAAACCAACTTATGCTTGCTTAAGGGGAAAGGTGAGTTGGGGTGCTGCATACAACAAGAGATTGAAATTAGCACACATACCGTTCCATAAGCCAAATATGTAATAGACAAGAGCTACTCCTTGCTCAACGAAGTGGACTCAACACCCCATATTAAACGCCTAAGAATATACCTGACTAGTAAGAATCTTAAAACCTATGGATTTATATGTCTCCGAAAGAGAATCAAGCGTGTGTACAGTGGCATAAACGCAGCAGTAATAGTATTGGTGAGGTTCGGTGAGCAAATGCAGACCCTTTGAAGTCATATTGCATGGTACCCATCCATGGGTCTCAACTCTCCATTTTTAAGGGATTCTTCCTTCAGCTAAAACATGCATGTGGAACCCAGAGTATGATCCACCGTGTGATCGGAAAACGTGTTCAAATGTGTCTCAGTTTTCGTCCCCTGGTACTCGGGTGCAACATTCCAGACGCTTTACTAACACTCTCCCCACTTGGAGAGTCGGTGCCTTTAACCTCCTGTTTGGCCCAGTTTGCAATTTCTGTGGAAAATGAACAGGAATAGGGAGAACCAATGAGAGACTAGGTGGAGGTGTCCGGACGGGCAAATTTAACTCTCATTTCCCACCAGGAAGAGGAATTAACCAAAGGCTCAACATGCCATGCCGGAACCAAACTAGGGCCTGAAGCAATCCTGCGGTGTTGCGGCCAGCTCACAAGAAAGCGAGTTGAAGAAAGGAGCTCAGGGGCACTGTAATTCACAAACCTGCAGAGTTATAAATGACAGCTATCTTCCAAAAATATATTGAAGTAAGGCAGCCAAGAATAGTTGAAAGCGGGGCAGAATTGCAGGAAACCGATTTCAGGAGGTAGACTGGAATTGCATGTAAAGCATAGAAAAAGAGGCAGAACGTCCAGAATGATGCACTTGGCCAAAAAGGGCGTATGCGTTTTTTCCTGAATATATTCAGGAAAAAACGCATACGCCCTTTTTGGCCAACCAAGCAAGCTTGCAAAGGAAATCTGCACTACAATGAAGTCTCACTTTCCCCTGGTCAAAAGGCTATCTGAAAAAAGTGTAAAATCCAGAAAGGCAGGACAGGCCATGGAGAACTGGGAGCCTTGTTATGCTGATGGGCGGGATGTAAATTGCCAGCAGCCACTCTGGAGAAGTGTATGGTGTTTCCTGAAACATCCAAAAAACAAAGCAACAGAGCCTAGGGCACTTCCACTTCTGGTCCTATAGCTTAGGGAAATTAAAATCAAAAAGACACAGCCACCCGAAAGTTTGGGACGGCTCTGTTTACAAGAACCTCGTTTACGGTACAATTTGAATATCACAGAAAGCGAAAAATGGATAAAGAAGTTGTGGTACTTACGTACAATGCAATATCACTCAGCAATGAAATCTATGTCATCAGGCCCATAGCAGCATAATGAGTGGATTCAGGTATGATGATTCTAAGTGAAATAAGTCACACAAAAAAAGAAACATCATAAGATATCACTACTACACGGAATGTAAACTTGGCTACACAGGAACTGAATTACAAAACAGAACAGGGTGTCAAATGTAGAAAACCAACTTATGCTTGCTTAAGGGGAAAGGTGAGTTGGGGTGCTGCATAAAACCAGAGATTCAAATTAGCACAGATACCGTTCCATAAGCCAAATATGTAATAGACAAGAGCTACTCCTTGCTCAACGAAGTGGACTCAACACCCCATATTAAACGCCTAAGAATATACCTGACTAGTAAGAATCTTAAAACCTATGGATTTATATGTCTCCGAAAGAGAATCAAGCGTGTGTACAGTGGCATAAACGCAGCAGTAATAGTATTGGTGAGGTTCGGTGAGCAAATGCAGACCCTTTGAAGTCATATTGCATGGTACCCATCCATGGGTCTCAACTCTCCATGTTTAAGGGATTCTTCCTTCAGCTAAAACATGCATGTGGAACCCAGAGTATGATCCACCGTGTGATCGGAAAACGTGTTCAAATGTGTCTCAGTTTTCGTCCCCTGGTACTCGGGTGCAACATTCCAGACGCTTTACTAACACTCTCCCCACTTGGAGAGTCGGTGCCTTTAACCTCCTGTTTGGCCCAGTTTGCAATTTCTGTGGAAAATGAACAGGAATAGGGAGAACCAATGAGAGACTAGGTGGAGGTGTCTGGACGGGCAAATTTAACTCTCATTTCCCACCAGGAAGAGGAATTAACCAAAGGCTCAGCATGCCGTGCCGGAACCAAATTAGGGCCTGAAGCAATCCTGCGGTGTTGCGGCCTGCTCACAAGAAAGCGAGTTGAAGAAAGGAGCTCAGGGGCACTGTAATTCACAAACCTGCAGAGTTATAAATGACAGCTATCTTCCAAAAATATATTGAAGTAAGGCAGCCAAGAATAGTTGAAAGCGGGGCAGAATTGCAGGAAACCGATTTCAGGAGGTAGACTGGAATTGCATGTAAAGCATAGGAAAAGAGGCAGAACGTCCAGAATGATGCACTTGGCCAAAAAGTGCGTATGCGTTTTTTCCTGAATATATTCAGGAAAAAACGCATACGCCCTTTTTGGCCAACCAAGCAAGTTTGCAAAGGAAATCTGCACTACAATGAAGTCTCACTGCCCCCCGGTCAAAAGGGCCATCTGAAAAAAGTGTAAAATCCAGAAAGGCAGGACAGGCCATGGAGAAATGGGAGCCTTGTTATGCTGATGGGCGGGATGTAAATTGCCAGCAGCCACTCTGGAGAAGTGTATGGTGTTTCCTGAAACATCCAGAAATCAAAGCAACAGAGCCTAGGGCACTTCCACTTATGGTCCTATAGCTTAGGGAAATTAAAATCAAAAAGACACAGCCACCCCAAAGTTTGGGCCGGCTCTGTTTACAAGAACCTCGTTTATGGTACAAGTTGAATATCACAGAAAGCGAAAAATGGATAAAGAAGTTGTGGTACTTACGTACAATGCAATATCACTCAGCAATGAAATCTATGTCATCAGGCCCATAGCAGCATAATGAGTGGATTCAGGTACGATGATTCTAAGTGAAATAAGTCACACAGAAAAAGAAACATCATAAGATATCACTACTACACGGAATGTAAACTTGGCTACACAGGAACTGAATTACAAAACAGAACAGGGTCTCAAATGTAGAAAACCAACTTATGCTTGCTTAAGGGGAAAGGTGAGTTGGGGGGCTGCATACAACAAGAGATTGAAATTAGCACAGATACCGTTCCATAAGCCAAATATGTAATAGACAAGAGCTACTCCTTGCTCAACAAAGTGGACTCAACACCTCATATTAAACGCCTAAGAATATACCTGACTAGTAAGAATCTTAAAACCTATGGATTTATATGTCTCCGAAAGAGAATCAAGCGTGTGTACAGTGGCATAAACGCAGCAGTAATAGTATTGGTGAGGTTCGGTGAGCAAATGCAGACCCTTTGAAGTCATATTGCATGGTACCCATCCATGGGTCTCAACTCTCCATTTTTAAGGGATTCTTCCTTCAGCTAAAACATGCATGTGGAACCCAGAGTATGATCCACCGTGTGATCGGAAAACGTGTTCAAATGTGTCTCAGTTTTCGTCCCCTGGTACTCGGGTGCAACATTCCAGACACTTTACTAACACTCTCCCCAATTGCAGAGTCGGAGCCTTTAACCTCCTGTTTGGCCCAGTTTGCAATTTCTGTGGAAAATGAACAGGAATAGGGAGAACCAATGAGAGACTAGGTGGAGGTGTCCGGACGGGCAAATTTAACTCTCATTTCCCACCAGGAAGAGGAATTAACCAAAGGCTCAACATGCCATGCCGGAACCAAACTAGGGCCTGAAGCAATCCTGCGGTGTTGCGGCCAGCTCACAAGAAAGCGAGTTGAAGAAAGGAGCTCAGGGGCACTGTAATTCACAAACCTGCAGAGTTATAAATGACAGCTATCTTCCAAAAATATATTGAAGTAAGGCAGCCAAGAATAGTTGAAAGCGGGGCAGAATTGCAGGAAACCGATTTCAGGAGGTAGACTGGAATTGCATGTAAAGCATAGGAAAAGAGGCAGACCGTCCACAATGATGCACTTGGCCAAAAAGGGCGTATGCGTTTTTTCCTGAATATATTCAGGAAAAAACGCATACGCCCTTTTTGGCCAACCAAGCAAGCTTGAAAAGGAAATCTGCACTACAATGAAGTCTCACTGCCCCCCGGTCAAAAGGGCCATCTGAAAAAAGTGTAAAACCCAGAAAGGCAGGACAGGCCATGGAGAACTGGGAGCCTTGTTATGCTGATGGGCGGGATGTAAATTGCCAGCAGCCACTCTGGAGAAGTGTATGGTGTTTCCTGAAACATCCAAAAAACAAAGCAACAGAGCCTAGGGCACTTCCACTTCTGGTCCTATAGCTTAGGGAAATTAAAATCAAAAAGACACAGCCACCCGAAAGTTTGGGACGGCTCTGTTTACAAGAACCTCGTTTACGGTACAATTTGAATATCACAGAAAGCGAAAAATGGATAAAGAAGTTGTGGTACTTACGTACAATGCAATATCACTCAGCAATGAAATCTATGTCATCAGGCCCATAGCAGCATAATGAGTGGATTCAGGTATGATGATTCTAAGTGAAATAAGTCACACAAAAAAAGAAACATCATAAGATATCACTACTACACGGAATGTAAACTTGGCTACACAGGAACTGAATTACAAAACAGAACAGGGTGTCAAATGTAGAAAACCAACTTATGCTTGCTTAAGGGGAAAGGTGAGTTGGGGTGCTGCATAAAACCAGAGATTCAAATTAGCACAGATACCGTTCCATAAGCCAAATATGTAATAGACAAGAGCTACTCCTTGCTCAACGAAGTGGACTCAACACCCCATATTAAACGCCTAAGAATATACCTGACTAGTAAGAATCTTAAAACCTATGGATTTATATGTCTCCGAAAGAGAATCAAGCGTGTGTACAGTGGCATAAACGCAGCAGTAATAGTATTGGTGAGGTTCGGTGAGCAAATGCAGACCCTTTGAAGTCATATTGCATGGTACCCATCCATGGGTCTCAACTCTCCATGTTTAAGGGATTCTTCCTTCAGCTAAAACATGCATGTGGAACCCAGAGTATGATCCACCGTGTGATCGGAAAACGTGTTCAAATGTGTCTCAGTTTTCGTCCCCTGGTACTCGGGTGCAACATTCCAGACGCTTTACTAACACTCTCCCCACTTGGAGAGTCGGTGCCTTTAACCTCCTGTTTGGCCCAGTTTGCAATTTCTGTGGAAAATGAACAGGAATAGGGAGAACCAATGAGAGACTAGGTGGAGGTGTCTGGACGGGCAAATTTAACTCTCATTTCCCACCAGGAAGAGGAATTAACCAAAGGCTCAGCATGCCGTGCCGGAACCAAATTAGGGCCTGAAGCAATCCTGCGGTGTTGCGGCCTGCTCACAAGAAAGCGAGTTGAAGAAAGGAGCTCAGGGGCACTGTAATTCACAAACCTGCAGAGTTATAAATGACAGCTATCTTCCAAAAATATATTGAAGTAAGGCAGCCAAGAATAGTTGAAAGCGGGGCAGAATTGCAGGAAACCGATTTCAGGAGGTAGACTGGAATTGCATGTAAAGCATAGGAAAAGAGGCAGAACGTCCAGAATGATGCACTTGGCCAAAAAGTGCGTATGCGTTTTTTCCTGAATATATTCAGGAAAAAACGCATACGCCCTTTTTGGCCAACCAAGCAAGTTTGCAAAGGAAATCTGCACTACAATGAAGTCTCACTGCCCCCCGGTCAAAAGGGCCATCTGAAAAAAGTGTAAAATCCAGAAAGGCAGGACAGGCCATGGAGAAATGGGAGCCTTGTTATGCTGATGGGCGGGATGTAAATTGCCAGCAGCCACTCTGGAGAAGTGTATGGTGTTTCCTGAAACATCCAGAAATCAAAGCAACAGAGCCTAGGGCACTTCCACTTATGGTCCTATAGCTTAGGGAAATTAAAATCAAAAAGACACAGCCACCCCAAAGTTTGGGCCGGCTCTGTTTACAAGAACCTCGTTTATGGTACAAGTTGAATATCACAGAAAGCGAAAAATGGATAAAGAAGTTGTGGTACTTACGTACAATGCAATATCACTCAGCAATGAAATCTATGTCATCAGGCCCATAGCAGCATAATGAGTGGATTCAGGTACGATGATTCTAAGTGAAATAAGTCACACAGAAAAAGAAACATCATAAGATATCACTACTACACGGAATGTAAACTTGGCTACACAGGAACTGAATTACAAAACAGAACAGGGTCTCAAATGTAGAAAACCAACTTATGCTTGCTTAAGGGGAAAGGTGAGTTGGGGGGCTGCATACAACAAGAGATTGAAATTAGCACAGATACCGTTCCATAAGCCAAATATGTAATAGACAAGAGCTACTCCTTGCTCAACAAAGTGGACTCAACACCTCATATTAAACGCCTAAGAATATACCTGACTAGTAAGAATCTTAAAACCTATGGATTTATATGTCTCCGAAAGAGAATCAAGCGTGTGTACAGTGGCATAAACGCAGCAGTAATAGTATTGGTGAGGTTCGGTGAGCAAATGCAGACCCTTTGAAGTCATATTGCATGGTACCCATCCATGGGTCTCAACTCTCCATTTTTAAGGGATTCTTCCTTCAGCTAAAACATGCATGTGGAACCCAGAGTATGATCCACCGTGTGATCGGAAAACGTGTTCAAATGTGTCTCAGTTTTCGTCCCCTGGTACTCGGGTGCAACATTCCAGACACTTTACTAACACTCTCCCCAATTGCAGAGTCGGAGCCTTTAACCTCCTGTTTGGCCCAGTTTGCAATTTCTGTGGAAAATGAACAGGAATAGGGAGAACCAATGAGAGACTAGGTGGAGGTGTCCGGACGGGCAAATTTAACTCTCATTTCCCACCAGGAAGAGGAATTAACCAAAGGCTCAACATGCCATGCCGGAACCAAACTAGGGCCTGAAGCAATCCTGCGGTGTTGCGGCCAGCTCACAAGAAAGCGAGTTGAAGAAAGGAGCTCAGGGGCACTGTAATTCACAAACCTGCAGAGTTATAAATGACAGCTATCTTCCAAAAATATATTGAAGTAAGGCAGCCAAGAATAGTTGAAAGCGGGGCAGAATTGCAGGAAACCGATTTCAGGAGGTAGACTGGAATTGCATGTAAAGCATAGGAAAAGAGGCAGACCGTCCACAATGATGCACTTGGCCAAAAAGGGCGTATGCGTTTTTTCCTGAATATATTCAGGAAAAAACGCATACGCCCTTTTTGGCCAACCAAGCAAGCTTGAAAAGGAAATCTGCACTACAATGAAGTCTCACTGCCCCCCGGTCAAAAGGGCCATCTGAAAAAAGTGTAAAACCCAGAAAGGCAGGACAGGCCATGGAGAACTGGGAGCCTTGTTATGCTGATGGGCGGGATGTAAATTGCCAGCAGCCACTCTGGAGAAGTGTATGGTGTTTCCTGAAACATCCAAAAAACAAAGCAACAGAGCCTAGGGCACTTCCACTTATGGTCCTATAGCTTAGGGAAATTAAAATCAAAAAGACACAGCCACCCCAAAGTTTGGGACGGCTCTGTTTACAAGAACCTCGTTTACGGTACAAGTTGAATATCACAGAAAGCGAAAAATGGATAAAGAAGTTGTGGTACTTACGTACAATGCAATATCACTCAGCAATGAAATCTATGTCATCAGGCCCATAGCAGCATAATGAGTGGATTCAGGTACGATGATTCTAAGTGAAATGAGTCACACAGAAAAAGAAACATCATAAGATATCACTAACACACGGAATGTAAACTTGGCTACACAGGAACTGAATTACAAAACAGAACAGGGTCTCAAATGTAGAAAACCAACTTATGCTTGCTTAAGGGGAAAGGTGAGTTGGGGTGCTGCATACAACAAGAGATTGAAATTAGCACACATACCGTTCCATAAGCCAAATATGTAATAGACAAGAGCTACTCCTTGCTCAACGAAGTGGACTCAACACCCCATATTAAACGCCTAAGAATATACCTGACTAGTAAGAATCTTAAAACCTATGGATTTATATGTCTCCGAAAGAGAATCAAGCGTGTGTACAGTGGCATAAACGCAGCAGTAATAGTATTGGTGAGGTTCGGTGAGCAAATGCAGACCCTTTGAAGTCATATTGCATGGTACCCATCCATGGGTCTCAACTCTCCATTTTTAAGGGATTCTTCCTTCAGCTAAAACATGCATGTGGAACCCAGAGTATGATCCACCGTGTGATCGGAAAACGTGTTCAAATGTGTCTCAGTTTTCGTCCCCTGGTACTCGGGTGCAACATTCCAGACGCTTTACTAACACTCTCCCCACTTGGAGAGTCGGTGCCTTTAACCTCCTGTTTGGCCCAGTTTGCAATTTCTGTGGAAAATGAACAGGAATAGGGAGAACCAATGAGAGACTAGGTGGAGGTGTCCGGACGGGCAAATTTAACTCTCATTTCCCACCAGGAAGAGGAATTAACCAAAGGCTCAACATGCCATGCCGGAACCAAACTAGGGCCTGAAGCAATCCTGCGGTGTTGCGGCCAGCTCACAAGAAAGCGAGTTGAAGAAAGGAGCTCAGGGGCACTGTAATTCACAAACCTGCAGAGTTATAAATGACAGCTATCTTCCAAAAATATATTGAAGTAAGGCAGCCAAGAATAGTTGAAAGCGGGGCAGAATTGCAGGAAACCGATTTCAGGAGGTAGACTGGAATTGCATGTAAAGCATAGGAAAAGAGGCAGAACGTCCACAATGATGCACTTGGCCAAAAAGGGCGTATGCGTTTTTTCCTGAATATATTCAGGAAAAAACGCATACGCCCTTTTTGGCCAACCAAGCAAGCTTGCAAAGGAAATCTGCACTACAATGAAGTCTCACTGCCCCCCGGTCAAAAGGGCCATCTGAAAAAAGTGTAAAACCCAGAAAGGCAGGACAGGCCATGGAGAACTGGGAGCCTTGTTATGCTGATGGGCGGGATGTAAATTGCCAGCAGCCACTCTGGAGAAGTGTATGGTGTTTCCTGAAACATCCAAAAAACAAAGCAACAGAGCCTAGGGCACTTCCACTTATGGTCCTATAGCTTAGGGAAATTAAAATCAAAAAGACACAGCCACCCGAAAGTTTGGGACGGCTCTGTTTACAAGAACCTCGTTTACGGTACAATTTGAATATCACAGAAAGCGAAAAATGGATAAAGAAGTTGTGGTACTTACGTACAATGCAATATCACTCAGCAATGAAATCTATGTCATCAGGCCCATAGCAGCATAATGAGTGGATTCAGGTACGATGATTCTAAGTGAAATAAGTCACACAAAAAAAGAAACATCATAAGATATCACTACTACACGGAATGTAAACTTGGCTACACAGGAACTGAATTACAAAACAGAACAGGGTGTCAAATGTAGAAAACCAACTTATGCTTGCTTAAGGGGAAAGGTGAGTTGGGGTGCTGCATAAAACCAGAGATTGAAATTAGCACAGATACCGTTCCATAAGCCAAATATGTAATAGACAAGAGCTACTCCTTGCTCAACGAAGTGGACTCAACACCCCATATTAAACGCCTAAGAATATACCTGACTAGTAAGAATCTTAAAACCTATGGATTTATATGTCTCCGAAAGAGAATCAAGCGTGTGTACAGTGGCATAAACGCAGCAGTAATAGTATTGGTGAGGTTCGGTGAGCAAATGCAGACCCTTTGAAGTCATATTGCATGGTACCCATCCATGGGTCTCAACTCTCCATGTTTAAGGGATTCTTCCTTCAGCTAAAACATGCATGTGGAACCCAGAGTATGATCCACCGTGTGATCGGAAAACGTGTTCAAATGTGTCTCAGTTTTCGTCCCCTGGTACTCGGGTGCAACATTCCAGACGCTTTACTAACACTCTCCCCACTTGGAGAGTCGGTGCCTTTAACCTCCTGTTTGGCCCAGTTTGCAATTTCTGTGGAAAATGAACAGGAATAGGGAGAACCAATGAGAGACTAGGTGGACGTGTCTGGACGGGCAAATTTAACTCTCATTTCCCACCAGGAAGAGGAATTAACCAAAGGCTCAGCATGCCGTGCCGGAACCAAATTAGGGCCTGAAGCAATCCTGCGGTGTTGCGGCCTGCTCACAAGAAAGCGAGTTGAAGAAAGGAGCTCAGGGGCACTGTAATTCACAAACCTGCAGAGTTATAAATGACAGCTATCTTCCAAAAATATATTGCAGTAAGGCTGCCAAGAGGAGTTGAATGCGGGGCAGAATTGCAGGGAACCGATTTCAGGAGGTAGACTGGAATTGTATGTAAAGCATAGGAAAAGAGGCAGAACGTCCACAATGATGCACTTGGCCAAAAAGGGCGTATGCGTTTTTTCCTGAATATATTCAGGAAAAAACGCATACGCCCTTTTTGGCCAACCAAGCAAGCTTGCAAAGGAAATCTGCACTACAATGAAGTCTCACTGCCCCCCGGTCAAAAGGGCAATCTGAAAAATGTGTAAAATCCAGAAAGGCAGGACAGGCCATGGAGAACTGGCAGCCTTGTTATGCTGATGGGCGGGATGTAAATTGCCAACAGCCACTCTGGAGAAGTGTATGGTGTTTCCTGAAACATCCAAAAAACAAAGCAACAGAGCCTAGGGCACTTCCACTTATGGTCCTATAGATTAGGGAAATTAAAATCAAAAAGACACAGCCACCCCAAAGTTTCGGACGGCTCTGTTTAGAAGAACCTCGTTTACGGTACAAGTTCAATATCACAGAAAGCGAAAAATAGATAAAGAAGTTGTGGTACTTACGTACAATGCAATATCACTCAGCAAGGAAATCTATATCATCAGGCATCAGGCATTATGTAACAGCATAATGAGTGGATTCAGGTACGATGAGTCTAAGATTCTAAACTTGCAGAATTATACATGACAGCTATCGTCCAAAAATATATTGAAGTAAGGCTGCCAAGAGGACTTGAAAGCGGGGCAGAATTGCAGGAAACCGGTTTCAGGAGGTAGACTGGAATTGCATGTATAGCATAGGAAAAGAGACAGAACTTGGAAAATAATGCACTTGGCAAAAAAGGGCATATGTGTTTTATCCAGAGCTCTCATAACTGAGGGGAGGAGATTCTCAGCAGGCTCCAACTGCCACCTGAGGGCTCACATTGTCATGGCAACGTGAGCAAGCCAGGCAGGAGTTACCTCACAGCACAGGTCCCACCTCACAGAAGGGTGAGAAACCCAGCCAACATCAAACTCTCACCAGAGGGCCCACATCACTAAGGGGCTGGGAACCAGGCAGGAGTGTCTTCACAACCATGGGGCCACATCATTGAAAGCTGAGGTACTCAGCACATGTGTCCTCAAACCAGAGGACCCACATCACCAAGGACCTCGGAGTGAGGCAGGCAGGAGTAGCCTCACAATACTGGGCACATAGAATAAAAAAGTGAGGAATCCAGCAGTTGGAACCTCCCAGCAGGCGGCCCAGAGCACCGAGGCTATGGGATCCAGGCCACAGTGAACTCACAGAAGAGGGCCCATGTCATGAAACTGAGCAACCCAGCCATTGGGACCTCAGAGCAGGAGGCCCACATCCCCATGGGGATGGAAATCTGGTAGGAGTGTCCTCGCACCACTGAGAACGTATCAGAAAATTTTGGGTGACCAGCAGTTAGGGCCTGACGTCAGAGGACCCTCATCACCAAGGGAAGGAGGCTCCCAGCAGGCTCCAACTGCCACCTGAGGGCTGACGTCACCAAGGCAATGTGTGCCAACCAGGCACGAATGACCTCACAGCAGAGGGCCCACCTCAGAGAAGTGTGACGAACCCAGTCAGGATCAGACTCGCACCAGAGGGCCCACATCACCAAATGGATGGGAACCAGGCAGGAGTGTCCTCACATGAGTAAGGCCACATCATCTAAAGGTGGGGAACCCAGGACATGTGGCTTCAAACCATAGGACACCCATCACCAAGGGGCTGGGAGTGAGGCAGGCAGGAGGAGCCTCACAACAGGGGGCCCAAAAATAAGAAAGGTGAGGAATCCAGCAGTTGGAACCTCCCAGCAGGTGGCCCAGAGCACAGAGGCTAGGGGATCCAGGCTGGAGTGAACTAACACCAGACAGCCCACATCATGAAACTGTGAGCAACCCAGACATTGGGACCTCAGAGCAGAAGGCCCACATCCCCATGGTGATGGGAGCATGACAAGAGTGTCCTGGCATCACTGGGCTCACATCAGAAAACGTGGGGTGCTCAGAAGTTAGGGCCTGACGCTAGAGGGCACTCATCACCGAGTGGAGGAGGCTCCCAGCAGGTTCCAGCTGCCACCAGACGGCCAACGTCGCCAAGACGATGTGTGCCAGCCCGGCAGGAATGACCTCACAGCAGAGGGCCCACCTCACAGAAGGGTGAGGAACACAGCCAGGATCAGACTCTCACCAGAGGGCCCACATCACCAAGGGGATGGGAACCAGACAGGAGTGTCCCCAGACCAGTGGGACAACATCATCGAAAGGTGAGGATCCCAGCACATGTAGCCTCAAACCAGAGGAACCACATCACGAAGGGGTTCAGAGTTAGGCTGGCAGGACCGGCCTCACAACACAGGGTCCATAGAATATAAAAGTTGAGGAATCCAGCAGTTGGAACCTCCCAGCAAGTGGCCCAGAGCACCGAGGCTATGGGATCCAGGCCGCAGTGAACTCACAGCAGAGGGCCCACATCATGAACCTGTGAGCAGCCCAGCCATTGGGACCTCAGAACAGAAGGCCCACATCCCCATTGGGATGGGAACCTGGCAGGAGTGGCTTCTCACCACTTAGCACATATCAGAAAATGTTAGGAGCCCAGTAGTTAGGGCCTGAGGCCAGGGGGCCCTCATAACTGAGGGGAGGAGACTCCCAGCAGGTTCCAACTGCCAACAGAGGGCCCACGTCTACAAGGTGGCATGCGCCAGCCAGGCAGTAGTGACCTCACAGCAGAGGGCCTATCTCACAGAAGGGTGAGGAACCGAGGCAGGATGAGACTCTCGCCAGAGGGCCCACAACACCAAGGGGATGGGAACCAGTCAGGACTGTCCTCCCACCAGAGGGGCCACAACATCGAAAGGTGAGGAACCCAGCACATGCGGCCTCATATCAGAGGACATACATCACAAAGGGGATGGGAGTGAGGCAGGTAGGAGTAGCCTAAAAACAGAGGGCTCAAAGAATAAAAAAGGTGAGGAATCCAGCATTTGGAACCTCCCAGCAGGCGGCCGAGAGCACAGAAGCTATGGGATGCAGGCAGGAGTGAACTAACACCAGAGAGCCCACATCATGAAACTGTGAGCAATCCAGGCGTTGGGACCTCAGAGCAGAAAGCCCACATCCCCATGGGGATGGGAACCTGACAGGAGTGTCCTGGCATCACTGGGCTCACATCAGAAAACGTGGGGAGCCCAGCAGTTAGAGCCTGATGCTAGAGGGCCATCATCACCGAGGGCAGGAGGCTCCCAGCAGGTTCCATGTGCCAACAGAGGGCCCACGTCGCCAAGGTGATGTGTGCAAGTCAGGCAGGATTGACCTCACAGCAGAGGGCCTACCTCACAGAAGAGTGAGGAACCCAGCCAGGATAAGACTGTCACCAGAAGGCCCACATCACCAAGGGGATGGGAACCAGGCAGGAGTGTCCTCACACCAGTGGGGCCACATCATTGAAAGTTGCGGAACCCAGCACATGTGGCCTCAAACCAGAAGACCCACATCACGAAGGGGTTGCGAGTGAGGCAGGCAGGAGGAGCATCACAACACAGGACCCATAGAATACAAAAGTTGAGGAATCGAGCAGTTGCAACCTCCCAGCAGGCGGCCAAGAGCACAGAGGCTATGGGATCCAGGCCACAGTGAACTAACACCAGAGAGCCCATATCATGAAATTGTGATCAACCCAGCCGTTGGAACCTCAGAGCAGAAGGCCCACATCCCCATGGAGATGGGAACCTAAGAGGAGTGCCCGAGCATCACTGGGCTCACTAAGAAAAGTTGGGGAGCCCAGCAGTTAGGGCCTGACGTCAGAGGGCCCTCATCACAGAGCTGAGGAGGCTCCCAGCAGGGTCCAAGTGCCACCAGAGGGCTCATGTCAACAAGGCGAGGTGAGCAAGCCAGGCAAGAGTTACCTGATAGTAGAGGGCCCACCTCACAGATGGGTGAGGAACCCAGCCAGGATCAGACTCTCACCAGAGGGCCCACATCACAAACGGGATGGGAACCAGTCAGGATTATCCTCACACCAGTGGGACCTCATCATCTTAAGGTGAGGAACCCAGCACATGTGTCCTCAAACCAGAGGACCCACATCACCAAGGGCCTTGGAGTGAGGCAGGCAGGAGTAGCCTCACAACACAGGGCACATAATATAAAAAACGTGAGGATTCCAGCATTTAGACCTTCCAGCAGGCGGCCCAGAACACCGAGGCTATGGGATCCAGGCCATAGTGAACTCACAGCAGAGGGCCCACATCATAAAACTGTGAGCAACCCAGGCGTTGGGACCTCAGCGCAGAAGGCCCACATCCCCATGGGAATGGGAACCTGGCTGGAGTGTCCTCGCACCACTGGGCGCACATCAGAAAATGTGGGGAGCCCACCATTTAGGGCCTGACACCAGAGGGCCGTCATCACCGAGAGGAGGAGGTACCCTGCACGCTCCAACTGCCACCAGAGGGCTCACGTCTCCAAGGTGACGTGTGCCAGCCAGGCAGGAGTGACCTCACAGCAGAGGGCCTACCTCACAGAACGTTGAGGAACCCAGCCAGGATTAGACTCTCGCCAGAGGGCCCACCTCACCAAGGGGATGGGAACCAGGCAGGAGTGTCCTCACACGAGTGGGGCCACATCATTGAAAGGTGAGGAACGCAGCACATGTGGCCTCAAGCCATAGGACAGTCATCACAAAGGGGCTGGCAGTGAGACAGGCAGGAGGAGCCTCACAACAGAGGGCACATAGAATAAAAAAGTTGAGGAATCCAGCAGTTGGAACCTCCCAGCAGGCGGCTCAGAGCACCAATGATAAGGGATCCTTGCCGGAGTGAACTCACAGCAGAGGGCCCACATCATGGTACTGTGAGCAAGCCAGCCGTTTTGACCTCAGAGCAGAAGGCCCATATCCCCATGGGGATGGGAACCTGGCAAGAGTGTCCTCACTCACTTGGTGCACATCAGAAAATGTGGGGAGCCCAGCAGTTATGGCCTAAGGCAAGAGGGCCCTCATCACCGAGGGGAGGAGGATCCCAGCACACTCCAAATGCCACCAGAGGGCCCACGTCGCCAAGGTGACGTGTGCCAGACAGGCAAGATTGACCTCACAGCAGAGGGCCCACATCACAGAAGGGTGAGGAACCCAGCCAGGATCAGACTCTCACCTGAGGGCCCACATCAGCAAGGGGATGGGAACCAGTCAGGACTGTCTTCCCTCCAGTGGGGCCACATCATCGAAAGGTGAGGAACCCAGCACATGTGGCCTCAAATCAGAGGACACATATCACAAAGGGAATGGGAGTGAGGCAGGCAGGAGTAGCCTAAAAACAGAGGACCCAAAGAATAAGAAAGGTGAGGAATCCAGCAGTTGGAACCTCCCAGCAGGCGGCCGAGAGCACAGAAGCTATGGGATGCAGGCAGGAGTGAACTAACAGCAGAGAGCCCACACCATGAAGCTGTGAGCAACCCAGGCGTTGGGACCCCAGAGCAGAAGGCCCACATCCCAATGAGGATGTGAACCTGGCTGGAGTGTCCTCGCACCACTGGGCACACATCACAAAATGTGGGGAGCCCAGCAGTTAGGGCCTGACGCCAGAGGGCCCTCATCACCGAGGGGAGGAGGCTCCCAGCAGGCTCCAAGTGCCACCAGAGGGCTCATGTCCACAAGGCGAGGTGAGCAAGCCAGGCAGGAGTGACCTCACAGCAGACGGCCCACCTCACAGATGGGTGAGGAACCCAGCCAGGATCAGACTCTCAACAGAGGTCCCACATCACCAAGGGGATGTGAACCAGGCAGGAGTCTCCTAAGACCATTGGTCCCACATCATCGAAAGGTGAGGAACCCAGCACATGTGGCCTCAAACCAGACGACACACATCACGAAGGGGCTGGGAGTGAGGCAGGCAGGAGGATCCTCACAACAGAGGGCCCAAAAAATTAAAAAAGTGAGGACTCCAGCAGTTGGAACCTCCCAGCAGGCAGCCAAGAGCACAGAGGCTATGGGATCCAGGCCTCTGTGAAGTAACACCAGAGAGCCCACATCATGAAAATGTGAACAACCCAGCCGTTGGGACCTCAGAGCAGAAGGCCCACATCCCCATGGAGATGGGATCCTAAGAGGAGTGCCAAAGCATCACTGGGCTCACTAAGAAAAGTTGGTGAGCCCAGCAGTTAGGGCCTGACGCAAGAGGGCCCTCATCACCGGGGGGAGGAGATTCCCAGCACGCTCCAACTGCCACCACACGGCTGACTTCACCAAGGCAATGTGTGCCAGCCATGCAGGAGTGACCTATCAGCAGAGGGTCTCCCTCACAGAAGAGTGAGGAACACAGCCAGGAAGAGACTCTCACCAGGGGGTCCACATAACCACGTGGATGAGAACCAGGCAGGAGCGTCCTCACACTAGTGGGGTCACATCATCGAAAGGTGAGGAACCCAGCAAAGGTGGCCACAAACCAGAGGACCCACATAACCAAGGGGTTGAGAGTGAGGTAGGTGTCTGGACGGGCATATTTTCCACCAGGAAGAGGAATTAACCAAAGGCTCAGCGTGCCCTGCCAGAAGCAGATTAGGGCCTGAAGCAGTCTTGCGGGTTTGCGGCCAGCTCACAAGAAAGCGAGTTGAAGAAAGGAGCTCAGGGGCCCTGTAATTCACAAACCTGCAGAGTTATAAATGAGAGATAACGTCCAAAAATATATTGAAGTAAGGCTGCCAAGAGGACTTGAAAGCGGGGCAAAATTGCAGGAAACCGATTTCAGGAGGTAGACTGGAATTGCATGTAAAGCATAGGAAAAGAGGCAGAACGTCCACAATGATGCACTTGGCGAAAAAGAGCGTATGAGTTTGCTCCTGAATATATTCAGGAAAAAAACACATACGCCCTTTTTGGCAAACCAAGCAAGCTTGCAATGGAAATCCGAACTACTATGAAGTGTCACTTCCCCCCCCCGGTCTAAAGGGCCATCTGAGAAAAGTGTAAAATCCAGAAAGGCAAGACAGGCCATGGGGAAAAAGGAGCCTTGTTATGCTGATGGGCGGGATGTCAATTGCCAACAGCCACTCTGGAGAAGTGTATGGTGTTTCCTGATACATCTGAAAAACAAAGCAACAGAGTCTAGGGCACTTCCACTTATGGTCCTATAGCTTAGGGAAATTAAAATCAAAAAGACACAGCCACCCCAAAATTTGGGATGGCTCTGTTTACAGGAACCTCTTCTACGGTACAAGTTAAATATCCCAGAGATCAAGTAATTGATAAAGAAGTTGCGGTACTTATGTACAACAGAATACCACTCAGCAATGAAATCTGTGTCACCAGGCCTGTACCAGCATAATGAGTGGATTGAGGCACGATGATTCTAAGTGAAATAAGTCACACAGAAAAAGAAACATCATAAGGTATCACTAATGCACGGAATGTAAACTTGGCTACACATGAACTG
This sequence comes from Leucopleurus acutus, assembly GCF_964270905.1. Taxonomy (NCBI): domain Eukaryota; kingdom Metazoa; phylum Chordata; class Mammalia; order Artiodactyla; family Delphinidae; genus Leucopleurus; species Leucopleurus acutus. The sequence goes on along the minus strand of NW_028138691.1, from coordinate 9,358 downwards.
AATTATAAAACAGAACAGGGTCTCAAGTTTAGAAAACCAACTTATGCTTGCTTAAGGGGAAAGGTGAGTTGGGGTGCTGCATAAAACCAGAGTTTGAAATTAGCACAGATACCGTTCCATAAGCCAAATATGTAATAGACAAGACCTACCCCTTGCTCAACGAAATGGGCTCAACAATGAGGTATCACCTCACACCTATTAGAATGGGCATCATCTGAAAATCTACAAACAACAAATGCTGGAAAGGGTGTGGAGAAAAGGAAGCCTCTTCCACTATTGTTGGGAATATAAATTGATACAGTCACTATGGAGAACAATATGGAGTTTCTTAAGAAACTAATAATAGAATTACCATATGATACCGCAATCCCAGTACTGGACACATACCCAGACAAAACCATAAATTAAAAAGAGACATTCACCGCAATGTTCATTGCATCACTATTTACAATATCGAGGTAATGGAAGCAACCTAAATGTCCACAGATAGACGAATGCATAAAGATGTGGTACATATATAAAATGGAATATTACTAAGCCATGAAAGGAATGAAATTGGGTCATTTGTAGAGACGTCAATGGATCTAGAGACTGTCATACAGAGTGAAGTAAGTCAGAAAGAGAAAAACAAATCTTGTATATTCATGCATATATGTGGAACCTAGAAAAACTGTACAGATTAACCACTTTGCAACGCATAAATAGAGCAACAGATGTAGACAACAATCGTATGGACAACAAGGGGGGAAAACTCTTGGAGGGGTGGTGGTGGGAGGAGTTGAGAGATTGGGATTGGCATGTAAACATTTATATGTATAAAACAGATAACCAATAAGAACCTGCTGTATAAAAATATAAAATAAAATTCAAAATTAAAAAGAAATAAAATTTAAAAAATAAAACAGAAAAAACAATTATTCCCTTCACATACATGTATTTATATGAATAAATTATTTCCATGCTTATATATGTAAATACAAAAAAGAGGAATAAAATCTACCTTGAACCAAAAACGAAAAAGAGAAAAAAAAACCCAGAAGCCACCAGTTACTCAGAGGAAAACCGTATCAGGGCACTTGCTCCAGTTGTAAACAATTCTGAAGTTGGTCAGTGGTGGGGAATCGTCTCCCATTCAGCCAGCAGCTCCCACACGACAAGCGTCCTCATTGCAAAGCTGGGGCACCGTGCTGAGGCATCTGTGAGTAAACGTGAGCTGAGCCCCAGGCCAGTTGCTGCTGAACTGTTCCCTGCCTTCCCAGGTAAAACACCTGAATATATACAAGGACTTGAAAGCCTAGAGGAAGGGCCATGGAGCCACACGAGTGACAGCATGCCAGCTGACTTGGTGCCTGCAGGCCAGCCAGGATGGTCCTGGCCCTGGGTGTTCTTCTGGAAAATTTCCATTTCCCTGCCTGAGATACCCGTCCTGTCCCTGCCCCCACTGCTTTTTTCCTTCCTCACCTCTGCCCAGGGAGAAATTCCAGCAGCAGGTATGGGTGACACATCCTCTTCTTTAGCAGGTGGTAGCCTGGCAACTGCTGCAGAAAGTCCAGCAGAGCCCCACTCACACTGGGCCACCCACAAAGCCGTGGCCTCTCACTCCCTCCCACCAGCCCAACCCTGACTGCTGACAGGGCAGAGAAAATGGCGTCAGGCACAGCTGCAGGGGCTCTTGCTGCCTGGAGTGGTATTTATATTGATTTCAACCCAGGCACACCTGGGGAGGGCTGGCCGGCAAGCTAAGGCTGCCCAGGTCAGCCAATCATCACCCCTCAGGGGCTCACAGTTGCAGAAAATGGAACTTGCTGAACAGGCCAGGTCCAAGGAACAGGTGTGGGCTCCTGAGAGTCAGGATAGACAAGGGGCTGCAGCTTTGGCTTGTTTTCTAATCATTTTATCTGGCCCATGAGTGGGAGACAACTTCAAGAAAACCCTCTCCTAATGAGAGGAACCCAGGAGTCAGGGAGAGGAGGGGTGGGTGGTGGTTGGAGACAGAGGCCTGATGCCCTGGGTGCAGTGGAAGTCTCTGGAAGACCAGGTGGAGGGAGGCCACACAGAGTGATGCCCAGGGTCACAGACCTGTCGGAGCTGCTGTTTGTTAGTTCAAGTCCTGCTCTGAGGTGCTCTGTGTCAGCTCTGAGTGACAGGTGAGCTGGGGGTGCTCTTCAATGAGGGCTATGTGCACGGTTCCTGTGTGCCCAGCCCTGCCACGGTACCTGCAAGGGTAGCTCTGTATCCTGGGAGGGCCCTGACCATGAGAGCCCCGTGGGCTGGGTTGGGGGTGGGGTACCTGCCCAGGAGAGCTCCATATCCTGGGATTGGCCTGACCACGAGAGCCCCATGGGCTGCTGGGGACCTGGTAAAGGATGTCAGGACAGTCAGTGAAGCCACCGAGGATATACCTCCAGTTGCTCCTGATCCCTACACCCTGCTGGTCATTCTACCAACCACCAGGACATGGTATTCTGTATTAGTCTTCAATGATGCCTTCTTTTGTATTCCATTAGTCCCAGAGTCACAAGAAATTTTGGCTTGTGAGTGGCAGGACTCAACACACAACTAAAACAATACTTCCAGACCGTCTTGCCCCAAGGGTTCAAAAATTCCCACACCATCTTTGGGGAAAGCTTAGCTAAAGACCAAAAAGTTCTACCTCTGGAAAAGGAAACCCTCCTTCAATATGCAGATGACATTCTGATCGCCAGCCCTACTAAGGAGGCCTCTGAACTACCAAGCCAATAAAGGATAGAAGTTGTCCAAGAAAAAGCTCAAATATCACAGACTGCGGTGACCTGCCTGGGCTTCATTCTCACACAAGGTCAGAGAAGCCCATCCCAGGAAAGGGAAGAAACCATTTGCAGCCTTACCCCTTTCTAAAACTAGAAGACAGCTTAGGGGTTCCTGGGGAGGCCAGGGTTTGCTGCTTCTGCATCCCTAACTACAGTCTACTAGCTGGGCCTCTATATGAAACACTGAAAGGAAAAGATGATGATCCTTTTGAACAGAATCCAGAAGTGGCCTTTCAAGAATGGAAAGAGCAGTCAATTCAGACCCTTGCCCTGGAACTCCCTAATTGAGCTAAACCCTTTGACCTTTCCATTCCCGGGGAAAGGTGAATCGCCATTGGAGAATTAGTGCAAAAACTGGGACCACTTGAAATGGAACAACGCAAGAATGCCATCCAGGTAGGATAAACTACAGTCACCAAGGGGCTTGGCCCACTGCCACATCTGGCCAAGATACTGGCGGTATCTAAAAACCTGGAAATCAGCAGCCCAAAAGGCCACCTCCCTCCTAAGGGAAAAGGACCCCACATGGTGATCCTAATCACCAACCATGCCCTGAAGTTGCAGGGTTCACTCCGTGGGCACACCGACCTCGAGTGAGGAGGCCCTCCAACTCCAACATCCAGAGAGATAACCGGGAGCAACAGGGCACCATGACGACTCGTGTGAACATCACTTGACCTGGAGTTTCTCTCATAAAACAACAATAGTGTGTCCCGAAGGAGTAGACTACTGCTTGCAGGACTTCCTGCACCCGGAGGGGAGCTAATAATCTTGGCGGGGGAACCGTATATCACACTGTCACCACAGAAAAGCCTACAGACACCGTGATGATGGTGGCCAATAAGACCGGCTGGACTCCTGTTTACTTCAAAAGGCTGTTGACTCAGTGGCCATCATGGTCCTTGATCACCACTGACCCTGGACTGTCTGGGAGTTGAGCGGGCAGGGCTCTGACACTTGGTGCTGTTTTTACGTTAATTCAGGGGCCTAATTGAAGAAAGAGCAGACTACTGGTCAGAGCATCTAGGCTGGCACAAACGGTCAGCCTAAGGTGGCCGAACAAATGTGGGGCGGGGTGAAACCGGCCCCCACAGCGTCTCTGCACATCTCTTTCCTGGACCCTTAAAGGTCATTAGAATCTATAACACTTCCAATGCTGGTGCTCAGGCGGACGAGCAGGGAGGCAGGGGTCCTGGGGCCAATCAACGTCACCTGGAGGCTGCTGGGGAGAAGTTCTGACCCTCTTCCCCTGGTATGAGGGCTCCCAACTCAGCACTCAGCAGTTACAGAAGAAGGGTCTGCACCCTCAGCAGTCCAAGAATGAGGAATGGGACAAAAGGCAGAGGAGGGGTTTGTCCCCAGCAAAGCCCATTAAAAATCCCTGGGAGATAAAAATAGAATCTGGGTAATAAAGTCAAGTCTGACCTTTTTTATCCTTTGTGCTTTGTCTAATTTCACATGCTCCTAGGGTCCCGCATGCAGAGGTTCCACACCCGGCACTTCAGACCAGATTTCCTAGTGCAGAATGGCTGGGTCGACACCTCAGCTCCTGGGGCCCAGTGCAGACTCCGAGATATAGAGCCTGAGCTGCAGCCAACCCGTCCATCCAGAGCTCCGCCCCCTCCCTCCCACTGACTCTGACAGGATCTCTAGACAGCAACCCAGCCCACAGCCCACGGGGTAGTGCATGCTCTCACCTCTCCATTCTCTGATCAAAATATAAAGTTTCCTTTGCTTGGGAACCAAACTCAGTCTCGATCTGTTGGCCCCAATGACACTGGGCAGGGGGACACTTGTTGGGGTCCACTCTGGAGGATCAGTAACAGAAATTGAGACTATTGTAACTTCAATGAACAGATGTGTGAGCCAAACTGTAGTTAACATAGAACAGTTTATAAGGCTCGGGTAAAATAAGATGTTTCTAACACTTCCATTTGATATTTCCATCACTTTATTATAAGCAAGTTCAGTGAAAAGGTTTGTCTTATTTGTCAGGTCAATATTAGAGAAATGAAGTGATTTCTTTCCAAGGATGTACATCTAATAATCTTGGTTAAAGCTTCAATCTTGTTTTAAATGCTTTTCCATTGAAAATGATACCTCTCTTTCAGCTCCCCCATTTCTGAGAAGTATAAAATCTTATAATTTATTATTACCAAAGGGGAAAGGTGGGAGGAGGGATAAATTAACAGTTTGGAATTAACACATACACACTGCTATGTATAAAATAGATCATCAACAAGGAACTACTGTATAGCACAGGGAACTACACTCAATATTTTGCAATAACCTATAAGGGGAAATAATCGGAAAAAGAATAGATATTTTTATTGACATCATCTATCAATGACAGTTAAAGTGTAACCTAAGGGAAGCCGGTGGTGAGTGCTTCTGACCCTGAAGACTTCAATCATCTAAAGTTTGGACTCTGCCTACTTCCCAAGGCCCTTAATGAACATATGTGTAGCCGTAGCTTAAAAAACTCCCCAGTTTGGGTTTCGGGGAGACACTGATTTTGAAAAAGCCCTGGTGTTCTCCTTACATGAATGGGACTCTTCCTACTGCTAAAACATGTCTGTCACACCCAGAGGATGGTATACCGTCTGATCGGGAAGAGTTTGGAAAAGGCATCTCATCTCCTCATCTCCTGGTGCTCGGGTTCACCCCTCCAGCGTCTTTACTAACAGTCTCCCCACTTGGAGATGTCAGCACTGTCAACATCCTGTTGCGTACAGTTTGGAATTTGTCCAGAGGATGAAGAGAAGGATGAGGAACAATGAGAGACAAGTCCTAGGTGTTCAGACAGGCACATGTCACTCTAATTTCCAATCAGGAAGATGAATTGACCAAAGGCTAGGGTTGCCCATGGAAACAGTATAGGGCTTGAGGAAATCCCACTGCTTTGTGGCCAGTTCCCATAAACACAAGTTGAACAATGGAACTCAGAGGCAGTAAAATTCACAAAATTGCAGAGTTGGAAATATCTATCACTGAAAAATGTCTTGAGGAAAGTCAAAGAAAAGGATTGGTAAGCAAGGGAGAATGGCAGGAAAGGGATTTGAGGAGGTAGAAAGGACTCGCCATTAAGCACAAGAAAAGGGGCTGAACATTGCCAACATTGCAGTTGGCCAAAAGGCTGTATGCGTTTTTTTCTGTATATATTCAAGAAAAGGGCATACACTTTTTTAGCCAACCAAACAGGTGGGCACTGGAAATCAATACTACAAAAGATATCACTTCGCATCAGTCAGAAGAGCCATCCTCATAAAGTGTAAACACCAGAAATGCAGGACAGGGCAAGGAGAAGAGGGAGCCCTGTGAGGCTTATAGTGGAAATGTATATTGCCAACGGCCATTCTGGAGAAGTGTATTGTGTTTACTAAAGCATCTAAAAAACGAGCTACAGAGCATAGGGCACTTGCACTCATGGGCGTATATCTTGGGAAAAACAAAAATCGAGAGGACACAGGCACCCCAATGTTTACTGCCTCTCTGTTTAAAAGATCCTGGACTAGGATATAACTTAAATGTCTCTGGAGGGAAGAAATGGATAGAGATGTGGTACTTATGTAGAGTGGAATATTACTCAGCCTGGAAATCAGTGAAATATGGCCAGTTGTAACAACTCCGCAGGAGTTACGTATGATCATTCTAAGTGACATAATTCAAAAAGAAAAAGACACATATCATAAGATATCACTTAAAGGTGGAATCCAAAATGGCTACACATGAAATAAATTACAAAACAAAAACATAGTCAAATATGTAGAAAACACGCGTAAGGCTGCTAAACGGGAAAGGTGGGGAGGGGTGAGGCATCATCCAGGAGGTTGAAATTAGCAAAGATACCATTCCAAATACCAAACTGATAATCAACAAGGCCTACACGGTAGCTAAAAGAACTGCACTCAGCACACTCAAGTCACCGGAAAAGAATATCTATGACTGGTAAGAATCTGAAAAAGAATTTATTGATGTCTCTCTGTACGTGAATCAAGTGGATGTACAGCAGCAAGAAACAGAGCTTTGAAAATCAGCTGTAACCAATATAGTAATAAATTGAAAAAAATAAACGACAGAGAGACAGAGAAAACCTCTTACAACTTTTCCTCAGGGACGGTGATGCAACATGGATTGAACACATCTAGACCCACAGCAGGATGAGACATAAGGCTGGAAACTGTTCGTGCTAAGAGAAATGTGAGGTTGGGTGAGGAAATGCACACCCTTTAAAGTAATACTACCTGGTACCCATTCAATGGGTCCCAAATCTGCAGGTTCAAGGAATCTTCCTACAGCTAAAACATGCATGGAAAACCCAGAGGACTGTACACCATGTGATCGGGAGATGTGTCTAAAATGCACCTCATTTATCCTCTCCTGGTGCTCCTGTTCATCATTCCAGCCACGTTACTTAGAATCTCCCCACTTAGAGAATCAGCACATTTAAACTTCTGTTTCACACATTTTGCAAATTGTGAGGAGGATGAACGGGAAGAGGGGGAACCAATGAGAGAATAGTTGTAGGGGTTTGGACGGGCACATGTCACTCTAATTTCCCATTAAGAATAAGAATTAATTTTGTATCCTGCCACTTTACCAAATTCTTTGATTAGCTCTAGTAGTTTTCTGGTAGCATCTTTAGGGTTCTCTATGTATAGGATCATGTCATCTGCAAACAGTGACAGCTTTACTTCTTCTTTTCCGATTTGGATTCCTTTTATTTCCTTTTCTTCTCTGATTGCTGTGGCTAAAACTTCCAAAACTATGTTGAATAAGAGTGGTGAGAGTGGGCAACCTTGTCTTGTTCCTGATCTTAGTGGAAATGCTTTCAGTTTTTCACCATTGAGGATGATGTTTGCTGTGGGCTTGTCATATATGGCCTTTATTATGTTGAGGAAAGTTCCCTCTATGCCTACTTTCTGCAGGGTTTTTATCATAAATGGGTGTTGAATTTTGTCAAAAGCTTTCTCTGCATCTATTGAGATATCATCTCACACCAGTCAGAATGGCCATCATCAAAAAATCTAGAAACAATAAATGCTGGAGAGGGTGTGGAGAAAAGGGAACCCTCTTACACTGTTGGTGGGAATGTAAATTGATACAGCCACTGTGGAGAACAGTATAGAGGTTCCTTAAAAAGCTACAAATAGAACTACCATATGACCCAGCAATCCCACTACTGGGCATATACCCTGAGAAAACCATAATTCAAAAAGAGTCATGTACCAAAATGTTCATTGCAGCTCTATTTACAATAGCCCAGAGATGGAAACAACCTAAGTGTCCCTCATCGGATGAATGGATAAAGAAGATGTGGCACATATATACAATGGAATATTACTCAGCCATAAAAAGAGACGAAATTGAGCTATTTGTAATGAGGTGGATAGACCTAGAGTCTGTCATACAGAGTGAAGTAAGTCAGAAAGAGAGAGACAAATACCGTATGCTAACACATATATATGGAATTTTTAAAAAAATGTCATGAAAAACCTAGGGGTGAAACAGGAATAAAGACACAGACTTACTAGAGAATGGACTTGAGGCTATGGGGAGGGGGAAGGGTAAACGGTGACAAAGCGATAAAGAGGCATGGACATATATACACTACCAAACGTAAGGTAGATAGCTAGTGGGAAGCAGCCGCATAGCACAGGGAGATCAGCTCGGTGCTTTGTGACCGCCTGGAGGGGTGGGATAGGGAGGGTGGGAGGGAGGGAGACGCAAGCGGGAAGAGATATGGGAATATATGTATATATATAACTGATTCATTTTGTTGTGAAGCTGAAACTAACATACCATTGTAAAGCAATTATACTCCAATAAAGATGTTAAAAAAAAAGAATAAGAATTAAAAAAAGGCTCAGCCCGCCTCGCCGGAGCCAAAATAGGGCCTGAAGCAATCCTGCGGCTTTGAGGCCAGCTCACAAAAGAGCAACTTAGAAAATGGAGCTCAGGGTCACTGCAATTCACAAACCTGCAGAGTTATAAATGAAAACTAACATCCAAAAATATGTTGAGGTAAGGCAAAGAAGAGGATCTGAATGCAAGACAGAATTGCAAGAAACACATTTTAAGAGATAGATTGGACTCGTCTTTAAAGCACATGAAAAGCGGCAGAATTTCGACAATGATGCAGTTGGCCCAAAAGGGAGTATGCGTTTTTTCCTGAATATATCCAGGAAAAAACGCATACGCACTTTATGGGCAACCAAGCAAGCAAGCAATGCAAATGTGCACAACAAAGAAGTCTCATTTCCCACCAGTCAAAGGGACCATCCGAAAAAATTGTAAAAACCAGAAATGCAGGACAGGCCATGGAGAACAGGGAGCCTTTATACGCTGATGGACAGTGTTTGAACTGCCAAGAGCCACTCTGGAGAAGTGTATGGTGGTTCCTAAATCATCTAAAAAACAGAGCTACAGAGCATAGGGCACTTCCAATCACGGGAGTATATCTAGAGAAGTCTAAAAATCAACAAGACACAAGCACACCACAGTTTAGGGCTACTCTGTTTACAAGAACCTCAACTTCAGTACACCTTAAATATCCCAGGAAAGAGAAC
>NW_028138692.1:0-76922 GCF_964270905.1 Leucopleurus acutus | reverse complement strand
CACTAATCCTAAGCCGTAAGCTCACACTAACCCGCGCCCTCACACGTACGCTCCCCCTAAACCGTTGTAGTGCCCTCACCTTGTCCCTAAACCGTCCCCGTCCCCTAACCCTAACCCTAGCCCGTCCCCTAACCATAACCCTTCCCCGAAGCCTTCCCCTCACCCGTCCACTAATCCTAACCCGTACGCTTACACTAACCTGCGCCCTCACACGTACGCTCCCCCTAAAGCGTTGTCGTACCCTCATCTGGACCCTAAACCGTCCCCGTCACCTAACCCTAACCCTAGCCCGAACCCTAACCCTAACACTTCCCTGAAGCCTTCCCCTCAACCGTCCCCTAATCCTAACTCGTACGCTCACACTATCCCGCGACCTCACACGTACACTCCCCCTAAACCGTTGTCGTACCCTCACCTGGACCCTAAACTGTCCCCGTCCCCGTCCCCTAACCCTAGCCCGAACCCTAACCCTAACACTTCCCCGAAGCCTTCCCATCACCCGTCCACTAATCCTAACCCGTACGCTCACACTAACCCGCGCCCTCACACGTACACTCCCCCAAAAGCGTTGTCGTACCCTCACCTGGACCCTAAACCGTCCCCGTCCCCTAACCCTAACCCTAGCCCGAACCCTAACCCTAACCCTTCCCCGAAGCGTCCCCTCACCTGTGCCCTAATCGTAATCCGTACGCTCACACTAACCCACGCCCTCACAGGTACGCTCCCCCTAAAGCGTTATCGTACCCTCACCTGGACCCTAAACCGTCCCCGTCCCCTAACCCTAACCCTAGCCCGAACCCTAACCCTAACCCTTCCCCGAAGCCTTCCCCTCACCCGTCCCCTAATCCTAACTCGTACGCTCACACTATCCCACGCCCTGACACGTACGCTCCCCCTAAACCGTTGTCATACACTCACCTGGACCCTAAACCGTCCCCGTCCCCTAGACCTAACCCTAGCCCGAACCCTAACCCTAACCCTTCTCCGAAGCCTTCCCCTCACCAGTCCCCTAATCCTAACCCGTACGCTCACACTAACCCGCGCCCTCACACGAACGCTCCCCCTAAAGCGTTGTCGTACCCTCACCTGGACCCTAAACCGTCCCTGTCCCCGTCCCCTAACCCTAGCCCGAACCCTAACCCTAACCCTTCCCCGAAGCCTTCCCCTCACCCGTCCCCTAATCCTAACCCGTACGCTCACACTAACCCGCGCCCTCACACGTACGCTCCCCCTAAACCGTTGTCGTACCCTCACCTGGACCCTAAACCGTCCCCATCCCTTAACCCTAACCCTAGCCCGAACCCTAACCTTAACCCTTCCCCGAAGCCTTCCCCTCACCCGTCCCCTAATCCTAACCCGTACGCTCACACTAACCCGCGCCCTCACACGTACGCTCCCCCTAAAGCGTTGTCGTACCCTCACCTGGACCCTAAACCGTCCCCATCCCCTAACCCTAACCCTAGCTCGAACCCTAACCCTAACCCTTCCCCGAAGCCTTCCCCTCACCAGTCCCCTAATCCTAATCTGTACGCTCACACTAACCAACGCCCTCACACGTACACTCCCCCTAAAGTGTTGTCGTACCCTCACCTGGACCCTAAACAGTCCCCATCCCCTAACCCTAACCCTAGCCCGAACCCTAACCCTAACCCTTCCCCGAAGCCTTCCCCTCACCAGTCCCACAATCCTAACCCGTACTCTCACACTAACCCGCGCCCTCACACGTACGCTCCCCCTAAACCGGTGTCATACACTCACCTGGACCCTAAACCGTCCCCGTCCCCTAACCCTAACCCTAGCCCGAACCCTAACCCTAACCCTTCCCCGAAGCCTTCCCCTCACCCATCCACTAATCCTAAGCCGTAAGCTCACACTAACCCGCGCCCTCACACGTACGCTCCCCCTAAACCGTTGTAGTGCCCTCACCTGGTCCCTAAACCGTCCCCGTCCCCTAACCCTAACCCTAGCCCGAACCCTAACCGTAACCCTTCCCCGAAGCCTTCCCCTCACCCGTCCCCTAATCCTAACCCGTACGCTCACACTAACCTGCGCCCTCACACGTACGCTCCCCCTAAAGCGTTGTCGTACCCTCACCTGGACCCTAAACCGTCCCCGTCACCTAACCCTAACCCTAGCCCGAACCCTAACCCTAACACTTCCCTGAAGCCTTCCCCTCAACCGTCCCCTAATCCTAACTCGTACGCTCACACTATCCCGCGACCTCACACGTACACTCCCCCTAAACCGTTGTCGTACCCTCACCTGGACCCTAAACTGTCCCCGTCCCCGTCCCCTAACCCTAGCCCGAACCCTAACCCTAACACTTCCCCGAAGCCTTCCCATCACCCGTCCACTAATCCTAACCCGTACGCTCACACTAACCCGCGCCCTCACACGTACACTCCCCCTAAAGCATTGTCGTACCCTCACCTGGACCCTAAACCGTCCCCGTCCCCTTACCCTAACCCTAGCCCGAACCCTAACCCTAACCCTTTCCCGAAGCGTCCCCTCACCTGTGCCCGAATCCTAACCCGTACGCTCACACTAACCCACGCCCTCACAGGTACGCTCCCCCTAAAGCGTTGTCGTACCCTCACCTGGACCCTAAACCGTCCCGGTCCCCTAACCCTAACCCAAGCCCGAACCCTAACCCTAACCCTTCCCCGAAGCCTTCCCCTCACCCGTCCCCTAATCCTAACCCGTACGCTCACACTAACCCGCGCCCTCACACGTACGCTCCCCCTAAAGCGTTGTCGTACCCTCACCTCGACCCTAAACCGTCCCCGTCCCCTAACCCTAACCCTTCCCCGAAGCCTTCCCCTCACCCGTCCCCTAATCCTAACCCGTACGCTCACACTAACCCGCGCCCTCACATGTACGCTCCCCCTAAACCGTTGTCGTACCCTTATGTGGACCCTAAACCGTCCCCGTCCCCTAACCCTAACCCTTCCCCGAAAACTTCCCCTCACCCGTCCCCTAATCCTAACCCGTACGCTCACACTAACCCGCACCCTCACACGTATGCTCCCCGTAAAGCGTTGTCGTACCCTCACCTGGACCCTAAACAGTCCCCGTCCCCTAACCCTAACCCTAGCCCGAACCCTAACCCTAACCCTTCCCCGAAGCCTTCCCCTCACCCGTCCCCTAATCCTAAACCGTACGCTCACACTATCCCCTGCCCTCACATGTACGCTCCCCCTAAACCGTTGTCGTACCCTAACCTGGACCCTAAACCGTCCCGGTCCCCTAACCCTAACCATAGCCCGAAACCTAACCCTAACCCTTTCCCGAAGCCTTCCCCTCACCCGTCCCCTAATCCTAACCCGTACGCTCACACTAACCCGTGCCCTCACACGTACGCTGCACCTAAACCCTTGTCGTACCCTCACCTGGATCCTAAACCGTCCCCGTCCCCTAACCCTAACCCAAGCCCGAACCCTAACCCTAACCCTTCCCCGAAGCCTTCCCCTCACCCGTCCCCTAATCCTAACCCGTACGCTCACACTAACCCGCGCCCTCAAACGTACGCTCCCCCTAAACTGTTGTCGTACCCTCACCTGGACCCTAAACCGTCCCTGTCCCCTAACCCTAACCATAGCCCGAACCTTAACCTTAACCCTTCCCCGAAGCCTTCCCCTCACCAGTCCCACAATGCTAATCCGTACGCTCACACTAACCCGTGCCCTCACACGTACGCTCCCCCTAAACCGTTGTCGTACCCTCAGCTGGACCCTAAACCGTCCCCGTCCCCTAACCCTAACCCAAGCCCGAACCCTAACCCTAAGCCTTCCCGGAAACCTTCCACTCACCTGTCCCCTAATCCTAACCCGTACGCTCACACTAACCCGTGCCCTCACACGTACGCTCCCCCTAAACCGTTGTCGTACCCTTATCTGGACCCTAAACCGTCCCCGTCCCCTAACCCTAACCCTCGCACGAACCCTAAACGTAACCCTTCCCCGAAGCCTTCCCCTCACCCGTCCCCTAATCCTAACCCTTACGCTCACACTATCCTCTACCCTCACATGTACGGTCCCCCTAAACCGTTGTCGTACCCTCACCTGGACCTTAAATCGTCCCCGTCCCCTAACCCTAACCCTTCCCCGAAGCCTTCCCCTCACCCGTCCCCTAATCCTAACCCGTACGCTCACACTAACCGGCGCCCTTACACGTACGCTCCCCCTAAAGTGTTGTCGTACCCTCACCTGAACCCTAAACCGTCCCCGTCCCCTAACCCTAACCCTAGCCCGAACCCTAACCCTAACCCTTCCCCGAAGCCTTCCCCTCACCCGTCCCCTAATGCTAACCCATACGCTCACACTAACCCGCGCCCTCACACGTACGCTCCCCCTAAACCGTTGTCGTACCCTCTACTGGACCCTAAACCGTCCCCGTCCCCTAACCCTAACCCTAGCCCGAGCCCTAACCCTAACCCTTCCCCGAAGCCTTCCCCTCACCCGTCCCCTAATCCTAACCCGTACGCTCACACTAACCCGCGCCCTCACACGTACGCTTCCCCTAAAGCGTTGTCGTACCCTCACCTGGACCCTAAACCGTCCCCGTCCCCTAACCCTAATCCTAGCCTGAACCCTAACCCTAACCCTTCCCCGAAGCCTTCCCCTCACCCGTCCCCTAATCCTAACCCGTACGCTCACACTAACCCGCGCCCTCACACGTACGCTCCCCGTAAAGCGTTGTCGTACCTTCACCTGGACCCTAAACCGTCCCCGTCCCCTAACCCTAACCCAAGCCCGAACCCTAACCCTTCCCCGAAGCCTTCCCCTCACCCGTCCCCTAATCCTAACCCGTACGCTCACACTAACCCGTGCCCTCACACGTACGCTCCCCCTAAAGCGTTGTCGTACCCTCACCTGGACCCTAAACCGTCCCCGTCCCCGTCCCCTAACCCTAGCCCGAACCCTAACCCTAACCCTTCCCCGAAGCCTTCCCCTCACCCGTCCCCTAATCCTAACCCGTACGCTCACACTAACCCGCGCCCTCACACGTACGCTCCCCCTAAACCGTTGTCGTACCCTCACCTGGACCCTAAACCGTCCCCATCCCTTAACCCTAACCCTAGCCCGAACCCTAACCTTAACCCTTCCCCGAAGCCTTGCCCTCACCCGTCCCCTAATCCTAACCCGTACGCTCACACTAACCCGCGCCCTCACACGTACGCTCCACCTAAAGCGTTGTCGTACCCTCACCTGGACCCTAAACCGTCCCCATCCCCTAACCCTAACCCTAGCTCGAACCCTAACCCTAACCCTTCCCCGAAGCCTTTCCCTCACCCGTCCCCTAATCCTAATCCGTACGCTCACACTAACCCACGCCCTCACACGTACGCTCCCCCTAAACCGTTGTCGTACCCTCACCTGGACCCTAAACAGTCCCCATCCCCTAACCCTAACCCTAGCCCGAACCCTAACCCTAACCCTTCCCCGAAGCCTTCCCCTCACCAGTCCCACAATCCTAATCCGTACTCTCACACTAACCCGCGCCCTCACACGTACGCTCCCCCTAAGCCGGTGTCATACACTCACCTGCACCCTAAACCTTCCCCATCCCCTAACCCTAACCCTAGTCCCCACCCTAACCCTAACCCTTCCCTGAATCCTTCCCCTCACCCGTCCCCTAATCCTATCCCGTACGCTCACACTAACCTGCGCCCTCACACGTACGCTCCCCCTAAAGCATTGTCGTACCCTCACCTGGACCCTAAACCGTCACCGTCCCCTAACCCTAACCCTAGCCCGAACCCTAACCCTAACCCTTCCCCGAAGCCTTCCCCTCACCCGTCCCCTAATCCTAACCCGTACGCTCACACTAACCCGCGCCCTCACACGTACGCTCCCCGTAAAGCGTTGTCGTACCCTCACCTGGACCCTAAACCGTCCCCGTCCCCTAACCCTAACCCAAGCCCGAACCCTAACCCTTCCCCGAAGCCTTCCCCTCACCCGTCCCCTAATCCTAACCCGTACGCTCACACTAACCCGCACCCTCACACGTACGCTCCCCCTAAAGCGTTGTCGTACCCTCACCTGGACCCTAAACCGTCCCCGTCCCCGTCCCCTAACCCTAGCCCGAACCCTAACCCTAACCCTTCCCCGAAGCCTTCCCCTCACCCGTCCCCTAATCCTAACCCGTACGCTCACACTAACCGGCGCCCTCACACGTACGCTCCCCCTAAACCGTTGTCGTACCCTCACCTGGACCCTAAACCGTCCCCATCCCTTAACCCTAACCCTAACCCGAACCCTAACCTTAACCCTTCCCCGAAGCCTTCCGCTCACCCGTCCCCTAATCCTAACCCGTACGCTCACACTAACCCGCGCCCTCACACGTACGCTCCCCCTAAAGCGTTGTCGTACCCTCACCTGGACCCTAAACCGTCCCCATCCCCTAACCCTAACCCTAGCTCGAACCCTAACCCTAACCCTTCCCCGAAGCCTTCCCCTCACCCGTCCCCTAATCCTAATCTGTACGCTCACACTAACCCACGCCCTCACACGTACGCTCCCCCTAAACTGTTGTCGTACCCTCACCTCGACCCTAAAAAGTCCCCATCCCCTAACCCTAACCCTAGCCCGAACCCTAACCCTAACCCTTCCCCGAAGCCTTCCCCTCACCAGTCCCACAATCCTAACCCGTACTCTCACACTAACCCGCGCCCTCACACGTACGCTCCCCCTAAACCGGTGTCATACACTCACCTGGACCCTAAACCGTCCCCGTCCCCTAACCCTAACCCTAGCCCGAACCCTAACCCTAACCCTTCCCCGTAGCCTTCCCCTCACCCGTCCACTAATCCTAAGCCGTAAGCTCACACTAACCCGCGCCCTCACACGTACGCTCCCCCTAAAGCGTTGTAGTGCCCTCACCTCGTCCCTAAACCGTCCCCGTCCCCTAACCCTAACCCTAGCCCGAACCCTAACCGTAACCCTTCCCCGAAGCCTTCCCCTCACCCGTCCCCTAATCCTAACCCGTACGCTCACACTAACCTGCGTCCTCACACGTACGCTCCCCCTAAAGCGTTGTCGTACCCTCACCTGGACCCTAAATCGTCCCCGTCACCTAACCCTAACCCTAGCCCGAACCCTAACCCTAACACTTCCCTGAAGCCTTCCCCTCAACCGTCCCCTAATCCTAACTCGTACGCTCACACTATCCCGCGACCTCACACGTACACTCCCCCTAAACCGTTGTCGTACCCTCACCTGGACCCTAAACTGTCCCCGTCCCCATCCCCTAACCCTAGCCCGAACCCTAACCCAAACACTTCCCCGAAGCCTTCCCATCACCCGTCCACTAATCCTAACCCGTACGCTCACACTAACCCGCGCCCTCACACGTACGCTCCCCCTAAACCGTTGTCGTACCCTCTACTGGACCCTAAACCGTCCCCGTCCCCTAACCCTAACCCTAGCCCGAACCCTAACCCTAACCCTTCCCCGAAGCCTTCCCCTCACCCGTCCCCTAATCCTAACCCGTACGCTCACACTAACCCGCGCCCTCACACGTACGCTCCCCCTAAAGCATTGTCGTACCCTCATCTGGACCCTAAACCGTCACCGTCCTCTAACCCTAACCCTAGCCCGAGCCCTAACCCTAACCCTTCCCCAAAGCCTTCCCCTCACCCGTCCCCTAATCCTAACCCGTACGCTCACACTAACCCGTGCCCTCACACGTACGCTCCCCCTAAACCGTTGTCGTACCCTCACCTGGACCCTAAACCTTCCCCATCCCCTAACCCTAACCCTAGTCCGCACCCTAACCCTAACCCTTCCCTGAATCCTTCCCCTCACCCGTCCCCTAATCCTAACCCGTACGCTCACACTAACCCGCGCCCTCACACGTACGCTCCCCCTAAACCGTTGTCGTACCCTCACCTGGACCCTAACCGTCCCCGACCCTTAACCCTAACCGTAGCCCGAACCCTAACCTTAACCCTTCCCCGAAGCCTTCCCCTCACCCGTCCCCTAATCCTAACCCGTACGCTCACACTAACCCGCGCCCTCACACGTACGCTCCCCCTAAAGCGTTGTCGTACCCTTACCTGGACCCTAAACCGTCCCCGTCCCCTAACCCTAACCCAAGCCCGAACCCTAACCCTAACCCTTCCCCGAAGCCTTCCCCTCACCGTCCCCTAATCCTAACCCATACGCTCACATTAACCCGCGCCCTCACACGTACGCTCCCCCTAAAGCGTTGTCGTACCCTCTACTGGACCCTAAAACGTCCCGGTCCCCTAACCCTAACCCTAGCCCGAATCCTAACCCTAACCCTTCCCCGAAGCCTTCCCCTCACCCGTCCCCTAATACTAAACCGTACACTCACCCTAAACCGCGCCCTCACACGTACGCTCCCTCTAAACCGTTGTCGTACCCTCACCAGGACCCTAAACCGTCCCCGTCCCCTAACCCTAACCCTAGCCCGAACCCTAACCTTAACCCTTCCCCGAAGCCTTCCCCTCACCCGTCCCCTAATCCTAACCCGTACGCTCACACTAACCCGCGCCCTCACACGTACGCTCCCCCTAAAGCGTTGTCGTACCCTCACCTGGACCCTAAACCGTCCCTATCCCCTAAACCTAACCCGAGCTCGAACCCTAACCCTAACCCTTCCCCGAAGCCTTCCCCTCAACCGTCCCCTAATCCTAATCCGTACGCTCACACTAACCCACGCCCTCACACGTACGCTCCCCCTAAACCGTTGTCGTACCCTCACCTAGACCCTAAACAGTCCCCATCCCCTAACACTAACCCTAGCCCGAACCCTAACCCTAACCCTTCCCAGAAGCCTTCCCCTCACCAGTCCCACAATCCTAACCCGTACTCTCACACTAACACGCGCCCTCACACATACACTCCCCCTAAACCGGTGTCATACACTCACCTGGACCCTAAACCGTCCCCGTCCCCTAACCCTAACCCTAGCCCGAACCCTAACCCTAACCCTTCCCCGAAGCCTTCCTCTCACCAGTTCCCTAATCCTAACCCGTACGCTAACACTAACCCGCGCCCTCACACGTACGCTCCCCCTAAACCGTTGTCGTACCCTCACCTGGCCCCTAAACCGTCCCCGTCCCCTAAACCTAACACAAGCCCGAACCATAACCCTAACCCTTCCCCGAAACCTTCCCCTCACCCGTCCCCTAATCCTAACCCGTACGCTCACACTAACCCGCGCCCTCACATGTACGCTCCCCCTAAACCGTTGTCGTACCCTTATGTGGACCCTAAACCGTCCCCGTCCCCTAACCCTAACGCTTCCCCGAAGCCTTCCCCTCACCCGTCCCCTAATCCTAACCCGTACGCTCACACTAACCCGCGCCCTCACACGTACGCTCCCCGTAAAGCGTTGTCGTACCCTCACCTGGACCCTAAACAGTCCCCGTCCCCTAACCCTAACCCTAGACCGAACCCTAACCCTAACCCTTCCCCGAAGCCTTCCCCTCACCCGTCCCCTAATCCTAAACCGTACGCTCACACTAACCCGCGCCCTCACATGTACGCTCCCCCTAAACCGTTGTCATACCCTCACCTGGACCCTAAACCGTCCCCGTCCCCTAACCCTAACCCTAGCCCGAACCCTAACCTTAACCCTTCCCCGAAGCCTTCCCCTCACCAGACCCACAATCCTAACCCGTACGCTCACACTAACCCGCGCCCTCACACGTACGCTCCCCCTAAACCGTTGTCATACCCTTATCTGGACCCTAAACCGTCCCCGTCCCCTAACCCTAACCCTAGCCCGAAACCTAACCCTAACCCTTCCCCGAAGCCTTCCCCTCACCAGTCCCACAATCCTAACCCGTACTCTCACACTAACCCGCGCCCTCACACGTACGCTCCCCCTAAACCGGTGTCATACACTCACCTGGACCCTAAACCGTCCCCGCCCCCTAACCCTAACCCTAGCCCGAACCCTAACCCTAACCCTTCCCCGAAGCCTTCCTCTCACCAGTCCCCTAATCCTAACCCGTACGCTCACACTAACCCGCGCCCTCACACGTACGCTCCCCCTAAACCGTTGTCGTACCCTCACCTGGACCCTAAACCGGCCCCGTCCCCTAAACCTAACACAAGCCCGAACCATAACCCTAACCCTTCCCCGAAACCTTCCCCTCACCCGTCCCCTAATCCTAACCCGTACGCTCACACTAACCCGCGCCCTCACATGTACGCTCCCCCTAAACCGTTGTCGTACCCTTATGTGGACCCTAAACCGTCCCCGTCCCCTAACCCTAACCCTTCCCCGAAGCCTTCCCCTCACCCGTCCCCTAATCCTAACCCGTACGCTCACACTAACCCGCGCCCTCACACGTACGCTCCCCGTAAAGCGTTGTCGTACCCTCACCTGGACCCTAAACAGTCCCCGTCCCCTAACCCTAACCCTAGACCGAACCCTAACCCTAACCCTTCCCCGAAGCCTTCCCCTCACCCGTCCCCTAATCCTAAACCGTACGCTCACACTAACCCGCGCCCTCACATGTACGCTCCCCCTAAACCGTTGTCATACCCTCACCTGGACCCTAAACCGTCCCCGTCCCCTAACCCTAACCCTAGCCCGAACCCTAACCTTAACCCTTCCCCGAAGCCTTCCCCTCACCAGACCCACAATCCTAACCCGTACGCTCACACTAACCCGCGCCCTCTCACGTACGCTCCCCCTAAACCGTTGTCGTACCCTTATCTGGACCCTAAACCGTCCCCGTACCCTAACCCTAACCCTAGCCCGAAACCTAACCCTAACCCTTCCCCGAAGCCTTCCCCTCACCAGTCCCACAATCCTAACCCGTACTCTCACACTAACCCGCGCCCTCACACGTACGCTCCCCCTAAACCGGTGTCATACACTCACCTGGACCCTAAACCGTCCCCGCCCCCTAACCCTAACCCTAGCCCGAACCCTAACCCTAACCCTTCCCCGAAGCCTTCCTCTCACCAGTCCCCTAATTCTAACCCGTACGCTCACACTAACCCGCGCCCTCACACGTACGCTCCCCCTAAACCGTTGTCGTACCCTCACCTGGACCCTAAACCGGCCCCGTCCCCTAAACCTAACACAAGCCCGAACCATAACCCTAACCCTTCCCCGAAACCTTCCCCTCACCCGTCCCCTAATCCTAACCCGTACGCTCACACTAACCCGCGCCCTCACATGTACGCTCCCCCTAAACCGTTGTCGTACCCTTATGTGGACCCTAAACCGTCCCCGTCCCCTAACCCTAACCCTTCCCCGAAACCTTCCCCTCACCCGTCCCCTAATCCTAACCCGTACGCTCACACTAACCCGCACCCTCACACGTACGCTCCCCGTAAAGCGTTGTCGTACCCTCACCTGGACCCTAAACATTCCCCGACCCCTAACCCTAACCCTAGCCCGAACCCTAACCCTAACCCTTCCCCGAAGCCTTCCCCTCACCCGTCCCCTAATCCTAAACCGTACGCTCACACTAACCCGCGCCCTCACATGTACGCTCCCCCTAAACCGTTGTCGTACCCTCACCTGGACCCTAAACCGTCCCCGTCCCCTAACCCTAACCCTAGCCCGAACCCTAACCTTAACCCTTCCCCGAAGCCTTCCCCTCACCAGTCCCACAATCCTAACCCGTACGCTCACACTAACCCGCGCCCTCACACGTACGCTCCCCCTAAACCGTTGTAATACCCTCACCTGGACCCTAAACCGTCCCCGTCCCCTAACCCTAACCCTAGCCAGAACCCTAACCCTAACCTTCCCCGAAGCCTTCCCCTCACCCGTCCCCTAATCCTAACCCGTACGCTCACACTATCCCCTGCCCTCACATGTACGCTCCCCCTAAACCGTTGTCGTACCCTAACCTGGACCCTAAACCGTCCCGGTCCCCTAACCCTAACCATAGCCCGAAACCTAACCCTAACACTTTCCCGAAGCCTTCCCCTCACCCGTCCCCTAATCCTAACCCGTACGCTCACACTAACCCGTGCCCTCACACGAACGCTGCCCCTAAACCCTTGTCGTACCCTCACCTGGATCCTAAACCGTCCCCGTCCCCTAACCCTAACCCAAGCCCGAACCCTAACCCTAACCCTTCCCCGAAGCCTTCCCCTCACCCGTCCCCTAATCCTAACCCGTACGCTCACACTAACCCGCGCCCTCACACGTACGCTCCCCCTAAACCGTTATCGTACCCTCACCTGGACCCTAAACCGTCCCTGTCCCCTAACCCTAACCATAGCCAGAACCTTAACCTTAACACTTCCCCGAAGCCTTCCCCTCACCCGTCCCCTAATCCTAACCCGTACGCTCACACTAACCCGCGCCCTCACACGTACGCTCCCCCTAAAGCGTTGTCGTACCCTCACCTGGACCCTAAACCGTCACCGTCCCCTAACCCTAACCCTAGCCCGAACCCTAACCCTAACCCTTCCCTGAAGCCTTCCCCTCACCCGTCCCCTAATCCTAACCCGTACGCTCACATTAACCCGCGCCCTCACACGTACGCTCCCCCTAAACCGTTGTCGTACCCTCACCTGGACCCTAAACCGTCCCCTAACCCTAACCCTAACCCTAGCCCGAACCCTAACCCTAACCCTTACCTGAAGCCTTCCCCTCACCCGTCCCCTAATCCTAACCCGTACGCTCACACTAACCCGCGCCCTCACACGTACGCTCCCCCTAAACCGTTGTCGTACCCTCACCTGGACCCTAAACCGTCCCCGTCCCCGTCCCCTAACCCTAGCCCGAACCCTAACCCTAACCCTTCCCCGAAGCCTTCCCCTCACCCGTCCCCTAATCCTAACCCGTACGCTCACACTAACCCGCGCCCTCACACGTACGCTCCCCCTAAACCGTTGTCGTACCCTCACCTGGGCCCTAAACCGTCCCCGTCACTTAACCCTAACCCTAGCCCGAACCCTAACCCTAACCCTTCCCCAAAGCCTTCCCCTCACCCGTCCCCTAATCCTAACCCGTACGCTCACCCTAACCCGCGCCCTCACACGTACGCTCCCTCTAAACCGTTGTCGTACCCTCACCTGGACCCTAAACCGTCCCCGTCCCCTAACCCTAACCCTAGCCCGAACCCTAACCCTAACCCTTCCCCGAAGCCTTCCCCTCACCCGTCCCCTAATCCTAACCCGTACGCTCACACTAACCCGTGCCCTCACACGTACGCTCCCCCTAAACTGTTGTCGTACCCTCACCTGGACCCTAAACCTTCCCCATCCCCTAACCCTAACCCTAGCCCGCACCCTAACCCTAACCCTTCCCTGAATCCTTCCCCTCACCCGTCCCCTAATCCTAACCCGTACGCTCACACTAACCCGCGCCCTCACACGTACGCTCCCCCTAAAGCATTGTCGTACCCTCAGCTGGACCCTAAACCGTCACCGTCCCCTAACCCTAACCCTAGGCCGAACCCTAACCCTAACCCTTCCCCGAAGCCTTCCCCTCACCCGTCCCCTAATCCTAACCCGTACGCTCACACTAACCCGCGCCCTCACACGTACGCTTCCCCTAAAGCGTTGTAGTACCCTCACCTGGACCCTAAATCGTCCCCGTCCCCTAACCCTAACCCTAGCCCGAATCCTAACCCTAACCCTAACCTTCCCCATGCCCTAACCCTAACCCTAGTCCACACCCTAACCCTAACCCTTCCCTGAATCCTTCCCCTCACCCGTCCCCTAATCCTAACCCGTACGCTCACACTAACCCGCGCCCTCACACGTACGCTCCCACTAAAGCATTGTCGTACCCTCACCTGGACCCTAAACCGTCACCGTCCCCTAACCCTAACCCTAGCCCGAACCCTAACCCTAACCCTTCCCCGAAGCCTTCCCCTCACCCGTCCCCTAATCCTAACCCGTACGCTCACATTAACCCGCGCCCTCACACGTACGCTCCCCCTAAACCGTTGTCGTACCCTCACCTGGACCCTAAACCGTCCCCTAACCTTAACCCTAACCGTAGCCCGAACCCTAACCCTAACCCTTCCCCGAAGCCTTCCCCTCACCCGTCCCCTAATCCTAACCCGTACGCTCACACTAACCCGTGCCCTCACACGTACGCTTCCCCTAAAGCGTTGTCGTACCCTCACCTGGACCCTAAACCGTCCCCGTCCCCTAACCCTAACCCTAGCCCGAACCCTAACCCTAACCCTTCCCCGAAGCCTTCCCCTCACCCGTCCCCTAATCCTAAGCCGTACGCTCACACTAACCCGCGCCCTCACACGTACGCTCCCCGTAAAGCGTTGTCGTACCCTCACCTGGACCCTAAACCGTCCCCGTCCCCGTCCCCTAACCCTAGCCCGAACTCTAACCCTAACCATTCCCCGAAGCCTTCCCCTCACCCGTCCCCTAATCCTAACCCGTACGCTCACACTAACCCGCGCCCTCACACGTACGCTCCCCCTAAACCGTTGTCGTACCCTCACCTGGACCCTAACCGTCCCCGTCCCTTAACCCTAACCCAAGCCCGAACCCTAACCCTTCCCCGAATCCTTCCCCTCACCCGTCCCCTAATCCTAACCCGTACGCTCACACTAACCCGCGCCCTCACACGTACGCTCCCCCTAAAGCGTTGTCGTACCCTCACCTAGACCCTAAACCGTCCCCGTCCCCTAACCCTAACTCTAGCCCGAACCCTAACCCTAACACTTCCCCGAAGCCTTCCCCTCACCCGTCCACTAATCCTAAGCCGTAAGCTCACACTAACCCGCGCCCTCACACGTACGCTCCCCCTAAACGGTTGTAGTGCCCTCACCTGGTCCCTAAACCGTCCCCGTCCCCTAACCCTAACCCTAGCCCGAACCCTAACGCTAACACTTCCCTGAAGCCTTCCCCTCAACCGTCCCCTAATCCTAACTCGTACGCTCACACTATCCCGCGAGCTCACACGTACACTCCCCCTAAACCGTTGTCGTACCCTCACCTGGACCCTAAACTGTCCCCGTCCCCGTCCCCTAACCCTAGCCCGAACCCTAACCCTAACACTTCCCCGA
Source organism: Leucopleurus acutus (assembly GCF_964270905.1). Classification (NCBI taxonomy): domain Eukaryota; kingdom Metazoa; phylum Chordata; class Mammalia; order Artiodactyla; family Delphinidae; genus Leucopleurus; species Leucopleurus acutus. The sequence goes on along the minus strand of NW_028138692.1, from coordinate 61,936 downwards.
AGCCTTCCCATCACCCGTCCACTAATCCTAACCCGTACGCTCACATTAACCCGCGCCCTCACACGTACACTCCCCCTAAAGCGTTGTCGTACCCTCACCTGGACCCTAAACCGTCCCCGTCCCCTAACCCTAACCCTAGCCCGAACCCTAACCCTAACCCTTCCCCGAAGCGTCCCCTCACCTGTGCCCGAATCCTAACCCGTACGCTCACACTAACCCACGCCCTCACAGGTACGCTCCCCCTAAAGCGTTGTCGTACCCTCACCTGGACCCTAAACCGTCCCCGTCTCCTAACCCTAACCCAAGCCCGAACCCTAACCCTAACCCTTCCCCGAAGCCTTCCCCTCACCCGTCCCCTAATCCTAACCCGTACGCTCACACTAACCTGCGCCCTCACACGTACACTCCCCCTAAAGCGTTGTCGTACCCTCACCTCGACCCTAAACCGTCCCCGTCCCCTAACCCTAAACTTAGCCCGAACCCTAACCCTAACCCTTCCCCGAAGCCTTCCCCTCACCCGTCCCCTAATCCTAACCCGTACGCTCACACTAACCCGCGCCCTCACACGTACGCTCCCCCTAAAGTGTTGTCGTACCCTCACCTGGACCCTAAACCGTCCCCGTCCCCTAACCCTAACCCTAGCCCGAACCCTAACCCTAACCCTTCCCCGAAGCCTTCCCCTCACCCGTCCCCTAATCCTAACCCATACGCTCACACTAACCCGCGCCCTCACACGTACGCTCCCCCTAAACCGTTGTCGTACCCTCTACTGGACCCTAAACCGTCCCCGTCCCCTAACCCTAACCCTAGCCCGAACCCTAACCCTAACCCTTCCCCGAAGCCTTCCCCTCACCCGTCCCCTAATCCTAACCTGTACGCTCACACTAACCCGCGCCCTCACAAGTACGCTCCCCCTAAAGCTTTGTTGTACCCTCACCTGGACCCTAAACCGTCACCGTTCTCTAACCCTAACCCTAGCCCGAGCCCTAACCCTAACCCTTCCCCAAAGCCTTCCCCTCACCCGTCCCCTAATCCTAACCCGTACGCTCACACTAACCCGTGCCCTCATACGTTCGCTCCCCCTAAACCGTTGTCGTACCCTCACCTGGACCCTAAACAGTCCCCATCCCCTAACCCTAACCCTAGCCCGAACCCTAACCCTAACCCTTCCCCGAAGCCTTCCCCTCACCAGTCCCACAATCCTAACCCGTACTCTCACACTAACCCGCGCCCTCACACGTACGCTCCCCCTAAACCGGTGTCATACACTCACCTGGACCCTAAACCGTCCCCGTCCCCTAACCCTAACCCTAGCCCGAACCCTAACCCTAACCCTTCCCCGAAGCCTTCCCCTCACCCGTCCACTAATCCTAAGCCGTAAGCTCACACTAACCCGCGCCCTCACACGTACGCTCCCCCTAAACCGTTGTAGTGCCCTCACCTGGTCCCTAAACCGTCCCCGTCCCCTAACCCTAACCCTAGCCCGAACCCTAACCGTAACCCTTCCCCGAAGCCTTCCCCTCACCCGTCCCCTAATCCTAACCCGTACGCTTACACTAACCTGCGCCCTCACACGTACGCTCCCCCTAAAGCGTTGTCGTACCCTCATCTGGACCCTAAACCGTCCCCGTCACCTAACCCTAACCCTAGCCCGAACCCTAACCCTAACACTTCCCTGAAGCCTTCCCCTCAACCGTCCCCTAATCCTAACTCGTACGCTCACACTATCCCGCGACCTCACACGTACACTCCCCCTAAACCGTTGTCGTACCCTCACCTGGACCCTAAACTGTCCCCGTCCCCGTCCCCTAACCCTAGCCCGAACCCTAACGCTAACACTTCCCCGAAGCCTTCCCATCACCCGTCCACTAATCCTAACCCGTACGCTCACACTAACCCGCGCCCTCACACGTACACTCCCCCTAAACCGTTGTCGTACCCTCACCTGGACCCTAAACCTTCCCCATCCCCTAACCCTAACCCTAGTCCGCACCCTAACCCTAACCCTTCCCTGAATCCTTCCCCTCACCCGTCCCCTAATCCTAACCCGTACGCTCACACTAACCTGCGCCCTCACACGTACGCTCCCCCTAAAGCATTGTCGTACCCTCACCTGGACCCTAAACCGTCACCGTCCCCTAACCCTAACCCTAGCCCGAACCCTAACCCTAACCCTTCCCCGAAGCCTTCCCCTCACCCGTTCCCTAATCCTAACCCGTACGCTCACACTAACCCGCGCCCTCACACGTACGCTCCCCGTAAAGCGTTGTCGTACCCTCACTTGGACCCTAAACCGTCCCCGTCCCCTAACCCTAACCCAAGCCCGAACCGTAACCCTTCCCTGAAGCCTTCCCCTCACCCGTCCCCTAATCCTAACCCGTACGCTCACACTAACCCGCGCCCTCACACGTACGCTCCCCCTAAAGCGTTGTCGTACCCTAACCTGGACCCTAAACCGTCCCCGTCCCCGTCCCCTAACCCTAGCCCGAACCCTAACCCTAACCCTTCCCCGAAGCCTTCCCCTCACCCGTCCCCTAATCCTAACCCGTACGCTCACACTAACCCGCGCCCTCACACGTACGCTCCCCCTAAACCATTGTCGTACCCTCACCTGGACCCTGAACCGTCCCCATCCCTTAACCCTAACCCTAGCCCGAACCCTAACCTTAACCCTTCCCCGAAGCCTTCCCCTCACCCGTCCCCTAATCCTAACCCGTACGCTCACACTAACCCGCGCCCTCACACGTACGCTCCCCCTAAAGCGTTGTCGTACCCTCACCTGGACCCTAAACCGTCCCCATCCCCTAACCCTAACCCTAGCTCGAACCCTAACCCTAACCCTTCCCCGAAGCCTTCCCCTCACCCGTCCCCTAATCCTAATCTGTACGCTCACACTAACCAACGCCCTCACACGTACACTCCCCCTAAAGTGTTGTCGTACCCTCACCTGGACCCTAAACAGTCCCCATCCCCTAACCCTAACCCTAGCCCGAACCCTAACCCTAACCCTTCCCCGAAGCCTTCCCCTCACCAGTCCCACAATCCTAACCCGTACTCTCACACTAACCCGCGCCCTCACACGTACGCTCCCCCTAAACCGGTGTCATACACTCACCTGGACCCTAAACCGTCCCCGTCCCCTAACCCTAACCCTAGCCCGAACCCTAACCCTAACCCTTCCCCGAAGCCTTCCCCTCACCCGTCCACTAATCCTAAGCCGTAAGCTCACACTAACCCGCGCCCTCACACGTACGCTCCCCCTAAAGCGTTGTAGTGCCCTCACCTGGTCCCTAAACCGTCCCCGTCCCCTAACCCTAACCCTAGCCCGAACCCTAACCGTAACCCTTCCCCGAAGCCTTCCCCTCATCCGTCCCCTAATCCTAACCCGTACGCTCACACTAACCTGCGCCCTCACACGTACGCTCCCCCTAAAGCGTTGTCGTACCCTCACCTGGACCCTAAACCGTCCCCGTCACCTAACCCTAACCCTAGCCCGAACCCTAACCCTAACACTTCCCTGAAGCCTTCCCCTCAACCGTCCCCTAATCCTAACTCGTACGCTCACACTATCCCGCGACCTAACACGTACACTCCCCCTAAACCGTTGTCGTACCCTCACCTGGACCCTAAACCGTCCCCGTCCCCTAACCCTAACCCTAGCCCGAACCCTAACCCTAACCCTTCCCGAAGCCTTCCCCTCACCAGTCCCACAATCCTAATCCGTACTCTCACACTAACCCGCGCCCTCACACGTACGCTCCCCCTAAGCCGGTGTCATACACTCACCTGCACCCTAAACCTTCCCCATCCCCTAACCCTAACCCTAGTCCCCACCCTAACCCTAACCCTTCCCTGAATCCTTCCCCTCACCCGTCCCCTAATCCTATCCGTACGCTCACACTAACCTGCGCCCTCACACGTACGCTCCCCCTAAAGCATTGTCGTACCCTCACCTGGACCCTAAACCGTCCCCGTCCCCTAACCCTAACCCTAGCCCGAACCCTAACCCTAACCCTTCCCCGAAGCCTTCCCCTCACCCGTCCCCTAATCCTAACCCGTACGCTCACACTAACCCGCGCCCTCACACGTACGCTCTCCGTAAAGCGTTGTCGTACCCTCACCTGGACCCTAAACCGTCCCCGTCCCCTAACCCTAACCCAAGCCCGAACCCTAACCCTTCCCCGAAGCCTTCCCCTCACCCGTCCCCTAATCCTAACCCGTACGCTCACACTAACCCGCACCCTCACACGTACGCTCCCCCTAAAGCGTTGTCGTACCCTCACCTGGACCCTAAACCGTCCCCGTCCCCGTCCCCTAACCCTAGCCCGAACCCTAACCCTAACCCTTCCCCGAAGCCTTCCCCTCACCCGTCCCCTAATCCTAACCCGTACGCTCACACTAACCGGCGCCCTCACACGTACGCTCCCCCTAAACCGTTGTCGTACCCTCACCTGGACCCTAAACCGTCCCCATCCCTTAACCCTAACCCTAACCCGAACCCTAACCTTAACCCTTCCCCGAAGCCTTTCGCTCACCCGTCCCCTAATCCTAACCCGTACGCTCACACTAACCCGCGCCCTCACACGTACGCTCCCCCTAAAGCGTTGTCGTACCCTCACCTGGACCCTAAACCGTCCCCATCCCCTAACCCTAACCCTAGCTCGAACCCTAACCCTAACCCTTCCCCGAACCCTTCCCCTCACCCGTCCCCTAATCCTAATCTGTACGCTCACACTAACCCACGCCCTCACACGTACGCTCCCCCTAAACTGTTGTCGTACCCTCACCTGGACCCTAAAAAGTCCCCATCCCCTAACCCTAACCCTAGCCCGAACCCTAACCCTAACCCTTCCCCGAAGCCTTCCCCTCACCAGTCCCACAATCCTAACCCGTACTCTCACACTAACCCGCGCCCTCACACGTACGCTCCCCCTAAAACGGTGTCATACACTCACCTGGACCCTAAACCGTCCCCGTCCCCTAACCCTAACCCTAGCCCGAACCCTAACCCTAACCCTTCCCCGAAGCCTTCCCCTCACCCGTCCACTAATCCTAAGCCGTAAGCTCACACTAACCCGCGCCCTCACACGTACGCTCCCCCTAAAGCGTTGTAGTGCCCTCACCTCGTCCCTAAACCGTCCCCGTCCCCTAACCCTAACCCTAGCCCGAACCCTAACCGTAACCCTTCCCCGAAGCCTTCCCCTCACCCGTCCCCTAATCCTAACCCGTACGCTCACACTAACCTGCGCCCTCACACGTACGCTCCCCCTAAAGCGTTGTCGTACCCTCACCTGGACCCTAAACCGTCCCCGTCACCTAACCCTAACCCTAGCCCGAACCCTAACCCTAACACTTCCCTGAAGCCTTCCCCTCAACCGTCCCCTAATCCTAACTCGTACGCTCACACTATCCCGCGACCTCACACGTACACTCCCCCTAAACCGTTGTCGTACCCTCACCTGGACCCTAAACTGTCCCCGTCCCCGTCCCCTAACCCTAGCCCGAACCCTAACCCTAACACTTCCCGAAGCCTTCCCATCACCCGTCCACTAATCCTAACCCGTACGCTCACACTAACCCGCGCCCTCACACGTACGCTCCCCCTAAACCGTTGTCGTACCCTCTACTGGACCCTAAACCGTCCCCGTCCCCTAACCCTAACTCTAGCCCGAACCCTAACCCTAACCCTTCCCCGAAGCCTTCCCCTCACCCGTCCCCTAATCCTAACCCGTACGCTCACACTAACCCGCGCCCTCACACGTACGGTCCCCCTAAAGCATTGTCGTAACCTCCCCTGGACCCTAAACCGTCACCGTCCTCTAACCCTAACCCTAGCCCGAGCCCTAACCCTAACTCTTCCCCAAAGCCTTCCCCTCACCCGTCCCCTAATCCTAACCCGTACGCTCACACTAACCCGTGCCCTCACACGTACGCTCCCCCTAAACCGTTGTCGTACCCTCACCTGGACCCTAAACCTTCCCCATCCCCTAACCCTAACCCTAGTCCGCACCCTAACCCTAACCCTTCCCTGAATCCTTCCCCTCACCCGTCCCCTAATCCTAACCCGTACGCTCACACTAACCGCGCCCTCACACGTACGCTCCCCCTAAACCGTTGTCGTACCCTCACCTGGACCCTAAACCGTCCCCTAACCCTAACCCTAACCCTAGCCCGAACCCTAACCCTAACCCTTCCCCGAAGCCTTCCCCTCACCCGTCCCCTAATCCTAACCCGTACGCACACACTAACCCGCGCCCTCACACGTACGCTTCCCCTAAAGCGTTGTCGTACCCTCACCTGGACCCTAAACCGTCCCCGTCCCCTAACCCTAACCCTAGCCCGAACCCTAACCCTAACCCTTCCCCGAAGCCTTCCCCTCACCCGTCCCCTAATCCTAACCCGTACGCTCACACTAACCCGCGCCCTCACACGTATGCTCCCCCTAAACCGTTGTCGTACCCTCACCTGGACCCTAACCGTCCCCGTCCCTTAACCCTAACCGTAGCCCGAACCCTAACCTTAACCCTTCCCCGAAGCCTTCCCCTCACCCGTCCCCTAATCCTAACCCGTACGCTCACACTAACCCGCGCCCTCACACGTACGCTCCCCCTAAAGCGTTGTCGTACCCTCATCTGGACCCTAAACCGTCCCCGTCCCCTAACCCTAACCCTAGCCCGAACCCTAACCCTAACCTTCCCCGAAGCCTTCCCCTCACCCGTCCCCTAATCCTAACCCGTACGCTCACACTAACCCGCGCCCTCACACGTACGCTCCCCCTAAACCGTTGTAATACCCTCACCTGGACCCTAAACCGTCCCCGTCCCCTAACCCTAACCCTAGCCAGAACCCTAACCCTAACCTTCCCCGAAGCCTTCCCCTCACCCGTCCCCTAATCCTAACCCGTACGCTCACACTATCCCCTGCCCTCACATGTACGCTCCCCCTAAACCGTTGTCGTACCCTAACCTGGACCCTAAACCGTCCGGGTCCCCTAACCCTAACCATAGCCCGAAACCTAACCCTAACACTTTCCCGAAGCCTTCCCCTCACCCGTCCCCTAATCCTAACCCGTACGCTCACACTAACCCGTGCCCTCACACGTACGCTGCCCCTAAACCCTTGTCGTACCCTCACCTTGATCCTAAACCGTCCCCGTCCCCTAACCCTAACCCAAGCCCGAACCCTAACCCTTCCCCGAAGCCTTCCCCTCACCAGTCCCCTAATCCTAACCCGTACGCTCACACTAACCCGCGCCCTCACACGTACGCTCCCATTAAAGCGTTGTCGTACCCTCACCTGGACCTTAAACCGTCCCCGTCCCCGTCCCCTAACCCTAGCCCGAACCCTAACCCTAACCCTTCCCCGAAGCCTTCCCCTCACCCGTCCCCTAATCCTAACCCGTACGCTCACACTAACCCGTGCCCTCACACGTACGCTCCCCCTAAACCGTTGTCGTACCCTCACCTGGACCCTAAACCGTCCCCGTCCCCTAACCCTAACCCTAGCCCGAACCCTAACCCTAACCCTTCTCCGAAGCCTTCCCCTCACCCGTCCACTAATCCTAAGCCGTAAGCTCACACTAACCCGCGCTCTCACACGTACGCTCCCCCTAAACCGTTGTAGTGCCCTCACCTGGTCCCTAAACCGTCCCCGTCCCCTAACCCTAACCCTAGCCCGAACCCTAACCGTAACCCTTCGCCGAAGCCTTCCCCTCACCCGTCCCCTATTCCTAACCCGTACGCTCACACTAACGTGCGCCCTCACACGTACGCTCCCCCTAAAGCGTTGTCGTACCCTCACCTGGACCCTAAAACGTCCCCGTCACCTAACCCTAACCCTAGCCCGAACCCTAACCCTAACCCTTCCCCGAAGCCTTCCCCTCACCCGTCCCCTAATCCTAACCCGTACGCTCACACTAACCCGCGCCCTCACACGTACGCTCCACCTAAACCGTTGTCGTACCCTCACCTGGACCCTAAACCGTCACCGTCCCCTAAGCCTAACCCTAGCCCGAAACCTAACCCTAACCCTTCCCCGAAGCCTTCCCCTCACCCGTCCCCTAATCCTGACCCGTACGCTCACATTAACCCGCGCCCTCACACGTACGCTCCCCCTAAAGCGTTGTCGTACCCTCACCTGGACCCTAAACCGTCCCCTAACCCTAACCCTAGGCCGAACCCTAACCCTAACCCTTCCCCGAAGCCTTCCCCTCACCCGTCCCCTAATCCTAACCCGTACGCTCACACTAACCCGCGCCCTCACACGTACGCTTCCCCTAAAGCGTTGTAGTACCCTCACCTGGACCCTAAACCGTCCCCGTCCCCTAACCCTAACCCTAGCCCGAACCCTAACCCTAACCCTAACCTTCCCCATGCCCTAACCCTAATCCTAGTCCACACCCTAACCCTAACCCTTCCCTGAATCCTTCCCCTCACCCGTCCCCTAATCCTAACCCGTACGTTCACACTAACCCGCGCCCTCACACGTACGCTCCCCCTAAAGCATTGTCGTACCCTCACCTGGACCCTAAACCGTCACCGTCCCCTAACCCTAACCCTAGCCCGAACCCTAACCCTAACCCTTCCCCGAAGCCTTCCCCTCACCCGTCCCCTAATCCTAACCCGTACGCTCACATTAACCCGCGCCCTCACACGTACGCTCCACCTAAACCGTTGTCGTACCCTCACCTGGACCCTAAACCGTCCCCTAACCTTAACCCTAACCCTAGCCCGAACCCTAACCCTAACCCTTCCCCGAAGCCTTCCCCTCACCCGTCCCCTAATCCTAACCCGTACGCTCACACTAACCCGTGCCCTCACACGTACGCTTCCCCTAAAGCGTTGTCGTACCCTCACCTGGACCCTAAACCGTCCCCGTCCCCTAACCCTAACACTAGCCCGAACCCTAAACCTAACCCTTCCCCGAAGCCTTCCCCTCACCCGTCCCCTAATCCTAACCCGTACGCTCACACTAACCCGCGCCCTCACACGTACGCTCCCCGTAAAGCGTTGTCGTACCCTCACCTGGACCCTAAACCGTCCCCGTCCCCGTCCCCTAACCCTAGCCCGAACTCTAACCCTAACCATTCCCCGAAGCCTTCCCCTCACCCGTCCCCTAATCCTAACCCGTACGCTCACACTAACCCGCGCCCTCACACGTACGCTCCCCCTAAACCGTTGTCGTACCCTCACCTGGACCCTAACCGTCCCCGTCCCTTAACCCTAACCCAAGCCCGAACCCTAACCCTTCCCCGAATCCTTCCCCTCACCCGTTCCCTAATCCTAACCCGTACGCTCACACTAACCCGCGCCCTCACACGTACGCTCCCCCTAAAGCGTTGTCGTACCCTCACCTGGACCCTAAACCGTCCCCGTCCCCTAACCCTAACTCTAGCCCGAACCCTAACCCTAACACTTCCCCGAAGCCTTCCCCTCACCCGTCCACTAATCCTAAGCCGTAAGCTCACACTAACCCGCGCCCTCACACGTACGCTCCCCCTAAACGGTTGTAGTGCCCTCACCTGGTCCCTAAACCGTCCCCGTCCCCTAACCCTAACCCTAGCCCGAACCCTAACTCTAACACTTCCCTGAAGCCTTCCCCTCAACCGTCCCCTAATCCTAACTCGTACGCTCACACTATCCCGCGACCTCACACGTACACTCCCCCTAAACCGTTGTCGTACCCTCACCTGGACCCTAAACTGTCCCCGTCCCCGTCCCCTAACCCTAGCCCGAACCCTAACCCTAACACTTCCCCGAAGCCTTCCCATCACCCGTCCACTAATCCTAACCCGTACGCTCACACTAACCCGCGCCCTCACACGTACACTCCCCCTAAAGCGTTGTCGTACCCTCACCTGGACACTAAACCGTCACCGTCCCCTAACCCTAACCCTAGCCCGAACCCTAACCCTAACCCTTCCCCGAAGCGTCCCCTCACCTGTGCCCGAATCCTAACCCGTACGCTGACACTAACCCACGCCCTCACAGGTACGCTCCCCCTAAAGCGTTGTCGTACCCTCACCTGGACCCTAAACCGTCCCCGTCTCCTAACCCTAACCCAAGCCCGAACCCTAACCCTAACCCTTCCCCGAAGCCTTCCCCTCACCCGTCCCCTAATCCTAACCCGTACGCTCACACTAACCTGCGCCCTCACACGTACGCTCCCCCTAAAGCGTTGTCGTACCCTCACCTCGACCCTAAACCGTCCCCGTCCCCTAACCCTAACCTTAGCCCGAACCCTAACCCTAACCCTTCCCCGAAGCCTTCCCCTCACCCGTCCCCTAATCCTAACCCGTACGCTCACACTAACCCGCGCCCTCACACGTACGCTCCCCCTAAAGTGTTGTCGTACCCTCACCTGGACCCTAAACCGTCCCCGTCCCCTAACCCTAACCCTAGCCCGAACCCTAACCCTAACCCTTCCCCGAAGCCTTCCCCTCACCCGTCCCCTAATCCTAACCCATACGCTCACACTAACCCGCGCCCTCACACGTACGCTCCCCCTAAACCGTTGTCGTACCCTCTACTGGACCCTAAACCGTCCCCGTCCCCTAACCCTAACCCTAGCCCGAACCCTAACCCTAACCCTTCCCCGAAGCCTTCCCCTCACCCGTCCCCTAATCCTAACCCGTACGCTCACACTAACCCGCGCCCTCACAAGTACGCTCCCCCTAAAGCTTTGTTGTACCCTCACCTGGACCCTAAACCGTCACCGTCCTCTAACCCTAACCCTAGCCCGAGCCCTAACCCTAACCCTTCCCCAAAGCCTTCCCCTCACCCGTCCCCTAATCGTAACCCGTACGCTCACACTAACCCGTGCCCTCATACGTACGCTCCCCCTAAACCGTTGTCGTACCCTCACCTGGACCCTAAACCTTCCCCATCCCCTAACCCTAACCCTAGTCCGCACCCTAACCCTAAACCTTCCCTGAATCCTTCCCCTCAACCGTCCCATAATCCTAACCCGTACGCTCACACTAACCCGCGCCCTCACACGTACGCTTCCCCTAAAGCGTTGTCGTACCCTCACCTGGATCCTAAACCGTCCCCGTCCCCTAACCCTAACCCTAGCCCGAACCCTAACCCTAACCCTTCCCCGAAGCCTTCCCCTCACCCGTCCCCTAATCCTAACCCATACGCTCACACTAACCCGCGCCCTCACACGTACGCTCCCCCTAAACCGTTGTCGTACCCTCTACTGGACCCTAAACCGTCCCGGTCCCCTAACCCTAACCCTAGCCCGAACCCTAACCCTAACCCTTCCCCGAAGCCTTCCCCTCACCCGTCCCCTAATCCTAACCCGTACGCTCACACTAACCCACGCCCTCACACGTACGCTCCCCCTAAAGCGTTGTCGTACCCTCACCTGGACCTTAAACCGTCCCCGTCCCCGTCCCCTAACCCTAGCCCGAACCCTAACCCTAACCCTTCCCCGAAGCCTTCCCCTCACCCGTCCCCTAATCCTAACTCGTACGCTCACACTAACCCGCGCCCTCACATGTACGCTCCCCCTAAACCGTTGTCGTACCCTCACCTGGACCCTAAACCGTCCCCATCCCTTAACCCTAACCCTAGCCCGAACCCTAACCTTAACCCTTACCCGAAGCCTTCCCCTCACCCGTCCCCTAATCCTAATCCGTACGCTCACACTAACCCACGCCCTCACACGTACGCTCCCCCTAAACCGTTGTCGTACCCTCACCTAGACCCTAAACAGTCCCCATCCCCTAACCCTAACCCTAGCCCGAACCCTAACCCTAACCCTTCCCCGAAGCCTTCCCCTCACCAGTCCCACAATCCTAACCCGTACTCTCACACTAACCCGCGCCCTCACACGTACACTCCCCCTAAACTGGTGTCATACACTCACCTGGACCCTAAACCGTCCCCGTCCCCTAACCCTAACCCAAGCCCGAACCCTAACCCTAACCCTTCCCCGAAGCCTTCCTCTCACCAGTCCCCTAATCCTAACCCGTACGCTCACACTAACCCGCGCCCTCACACGTACGCTCCCCCTAAACCGTTGTCGTACCCTCACCTGGCCCCTAAACCGTCCCCGTCCCCTAAACCTAACACAAGCCCGAACCATAACCCTAACCCTTCCCCGAAACCTTCCCCTCACCCGTCCCCTAATCCTAACCCGTACGCTCACACTAACCCGCGCCCTCACATGTACGCTCCCCCTAAACCGTTGTCGTACCCTTATGTGGACCCTAAACCGTCCCCGTGCCCTAACCCTAACCCTTCCCCGAAGCCTTCCCCTCACCCGTCCCCTAATCCTAACCCGTACGCTCACACTAACCCGCGCCCTCACACGTACGCTCCCCGTAAAGCGTTGTCGTACCCTCACCTGGACCCTAAACAGTCCCCGTCCCCTAACCCTAACCCTAGACCGAACTCTAACCCTAACCCTTCCCCGAAGCCTTCCCCTCACCTGTCCCCTAATCCTAAAACGTACGCTCACACTAACCCGCGCCCTCACATGTACGCTCCCCCTAAACCGTTGTCATACCCTCACCTGGACCCTAAACCGTCCCCGTCCCCTAACCCTAACCCTAGCCCGAACCCTAACCTTAACCCTTCCCCGAAGCCTTCCCCTCACCAGTCCCACAATCCTAACCCGTACGCTCACACTAACCTGCGCCCTCACACGTACGCTCCCCCTAAACCGTTGTCGTACCCTTATCTGGACCCTAAACCGTCCCCGTCCCCTAACCCTAACCCTAGCACGAACCCTAAACTTAACCCTTCCCCGAAGCCTTCCCCTCACCCGTCCCCTAATCCTAACCCTTACGCTCACACTATCCCCTGCCCTCACATGTACGCTCCCCCTAAACCGTTGTCGTACCCTCACCTGGACCCTAAACCGTCCCTGTCCCCTAACCCTAACCATAGCCCGAACCCTAATCCTAACCCTTTCCCGAAGCCTTCCCCTCACCCGTCCCCTAATCCTAACCCGTATGCTCACACTAACCCGTGCTCTCACACGTACACTCCCCCTAAAGCGTTGTGGTACCCTCACCTTGACCCTAAACCGTCCCCGTCCCCTAACCCTAGCCCTAGCCCGAACCCAAACCCTAACCCTTCCCCGAAGCCTTCCCCTCACCCGTCCCCTAATCCTAACCCGTACGCTTACACTAACCCGCGCCCTCACACGTACGCTCCCCCTAAACCGTTGTCGTACCCTCACCTGGACCCTAAACCGTCCCCGTCCCCTAACCCTAACCCTAGCCCGAACCCTAACCCTAACCCTTCCCCGAAGCCTTCCCCTCACCCGTCCCCTAATCCTAACCCGTACGCTCACACTAACCCGCGCCCTCACACGTACGCTCCCCGTAAAGCGTTGTCGTACCCTCACCTGGACCCTAAACCGTCCCCGTCCCCTAACCCTAACCCAAGCCCGAACCCTAACCCTTCCCCGAAACCTTCCCCTCACCCGTCCCCTAATCCTAACCCGTACGCTCACACTAACCCACGCCCTCACATGTACGCTCCCCCTAAAGCGTTGTCGTACCCTCACCTGGACCTTAAACCGTCCCCGTCCCCGTCCCCTAACCCTAGCCCGAACCCTAACCCTAACCCTTCCCCGAAGCCTTCCCCTCACCCGTCCCCTAATCCTAACCCGTACGCTCACACTAACCCGCGCCCTCACACGTACGCTCCCCCTAAACCGTTGTCGTACCCTCACCTGGACCCTAAACCGTCCCCATCCCTTAACCCTAACCCTAGCACGAACCCTAACCTTAACCCTTCCCCGAAGCCTTCCCCTCACCCGTCCCCTAATCCTAATCCGTACGCTCACACTAACCCACGCCCTCACACGTACGCTCCCCCTAAACCGTTGTCGTACCCTCACCTAGACCCTAAACAGTCCCCATCCCCTAACCCTAAACCTAGCCCGAACCCTAACCCTAACCCTTCCCCGAAGCCTTCCCCTCACCAGTCCCACAATCCTAACCCGTACTCTCACACTAACCCGCGCCCTCACACGTACACTCCCCCTAAACCGGTGTCATACACTCACCTGGACCCTAAACCGTCCCCGTCCCCTAACCCTAACCCTAGCCCGAACCCTAACCCTAACCCTTCCCCGAAGCCTTCCTCTCACCAGTCCCCTAATCCTAACCCGTACGCTCACACTAACCCGCGCCCTCACACGTACGCTCCCCCTAAACCGTTGTCGTACCCTCACCTGGCCCCTAAACCGTCCCCGTCCCCTAAACCTAACACAAGCCCGAACCATAACCCTAACCCTTCCCCGAAACCTTCCCCTCACCCGTCCCCTAATCCTAACCCGTACGCTCACACTAACCCGCGCCCTCACATGTACGCTCCCCCTAAACCGTTGTCGTACCCTTATGTGGACCCTAAACCGTCCCCGTCCCCTCACCCTAACCCTTCCCCGAAGCCTTCCCCTCACCCGTCCCCTAATCCTAACCCGTACGCTCACACTAACCCGCGCCCTCATACGTACGCTCCCCGTAAAGCGTTGTCGTACCCTCACCTGGACCCTAAACAGTCCCCGTCCCCTAACCCTAACCCTAGACCGAACCCTAACCCTAAGCCTTCCCCGAAGCCTTCCCCTCACCCGTCCCCTAATCCTAAAACGTACGCTCACACTAACCCGCGCCCTCACATGTACGCTCCCCCTAAAGCGTTGTCGTACCCTCACCTCGACCCTAAACCGTCCCCGTCCCCTAACCCTAACCTTAGCCCGAACCCTAACCCTAACCCTTCCCCGAAGCCTTCCCCTCACCAGTCCCACAATCCTAACCCGTACTCTCACACTAACCCGCGCCCTCACACGTACGCTCCCCCTAAACCGGTGTCATACACTCACCTGGACCCTAAACCGTCCCCGCCCCCTAACCCTAACCCTAGCCCGAACCCTAACCCTAACCCTTCCCCGAAGTCTTCCTCTCACCAGTCCCCTAATCCTAACCCGTACGCTCACACTAACCCGCGCCCTCACACGTACGCTCCCCCTAAACCGTTGTCGTACCCTCACCTGGACCCTAAACCGTCCCCGTCCCCTAAACCTAACACAAGCCCGAACCATAACCCTAACCCTTCCCCGAAACCTTCCCCTCACCCGTCCCCTAATCCTAACCCGTACGCTCACACTAACCCGCGCCCTCACATGTACGCTCCCCCTAAATCGTTGTCGTACCCTTATGTGGACCCTAAAACGTCCCCGTCCCCTAACCCTAACCCATCCCCGAAACCTTCCCCTCACCCGTCCCCTAATCCTAACCCGTACGCTCACACTATCCCGCACCCTCACACGTACGCTCCCCGTAAAGCGTTGTCGTACCCTCACCTGGACCCTAAACAGTCCCCGTCCCCTAACCCTAACCCTAGCCCGAACCCTAACCCTAACCCTTCCCCGAAGCCTTCCCCTCACCTGTCCCGTAATCCTAAACCGTACGCTCACACTAACCCGCACCCTCACATGTACGCTCCCCCTAAACCGTTGTCGTACCCTCACCTGGACCCTAAACCGTCCCCGTCCCCTAACCCTAACCCTAGCCCGAACCCTAACCTTAACCCTTCCCCGAAGCCTTCCCCTCACCCGTCCCACAATCCTAACCCGTACGCTCACACTAACCCGCGCCCTCACACGTACGCTCCCCCTAAACCGTTGTAATACCCTCACCTGGACCCTAAACCGTCCCCGTCCCCTAACCCTAACCCTAGCCCGAACCCTAACCCTAACCTTCCCCGAAGCCTTCCCCTCACCCGTCCCCTAATCCTAACCCGTACGCTCACACTATCCCCTGCCCTCACATGTACGCTCCCCCTAAACCGTTGTCGTACCCTAACCTGGACCCTAAACCGTCCCGGTCCCCTAACGCTAACCATAGCCCGAAACCTAACCCTATCCCTTTCCCGAAGCCTTCCCCTCACCCGTCCCCTAATCCTAACCCGTACGCTCACACTAACCCGCGCCCTCACACGTACGCTCCCCCTAAAGCATTGTCGTACCCTCACCTGGACCCTAAACCGTCACCATCCCCTAACCCTAACCCTAACCCGAACCCTAACCCTAACCCTTCCCCGAAGCCTTCCCCTCACCCGTCCCCTAATCCTAACCCGTATGCTCACATTAACCCGCGCCCTCACACGTACGCTCCCCCTAAACCGTTGTCGAACCCTCACCTGGACCCTAAACCGTCCCCTAACCCTAACCCTAACCCTAGCCCGAACCCTAACCCTAACCCTTCCCCGAAGCCTTCCCCTCACCCGTCCCCTAATCCTAACCCGTACGCTCACACTAACCCGCGCCCTCACACGTACGCTTCCCCTAAAGCGTTGTCGTACCCTCACCTGGACCCTAAACCGTCCCCGTCCCCTAACCCTAACCCTAGCCCGAACCCTAACCCTAACCCTTCCCCGAAGCCTTCCCCTCACCCGTCCCCTAATCCTAACCCGTACGCTCACACTAACCCGCGCCCTCACACGTACGCTCCCCGTAAAGCGTTGTCGTACCCTCACCTGGACCCTAAACCGTCCCCGTCCCCTAACCCTAACCCAAGCCCGAACCCTAACCCTTCCCCGAAGCCTTCCCCTCACCCGTCCCCTAATCCTAACCCGTACGCTCACACTAACCCGCGCCCTCACACGTACGCTCCCCCTAAAGCGTTGTCGTACCCTCACCTGGACCTTACACCGTCCCCGTCCCCGTCCCCTAACCCTAGCCCGAACCCTAACCCTAACCCTTCCCCGAAGCCTTCCCCTCACCCGTCCCCTAATCCTAACCCGTACGCTCACACTAACCCGCGCCCTCACACGTACGCTCCCCCTAAACCGTTGTCGTACCCTCACCTGGACCGTAAACCGTCCCCATCCCTTAACCCTAACCCTAGCCCGAACCCTAACCTTAACCCTTGCCTGAAGCCTTCCCCTCACCCGTCCCCTAATCCTAATCCGTACGCTCACACTAACCCACGCCCTCACACGTACGCTCCCCCTAAACCGTTGTCGTACCCTCACCTAGACCCTAAACAGTCCCCATCCCCTAACCCTAACCCTAGCCCGAACCCTAACCCTAACCCTTCCCCGAAGCCTTCCACTCACCAGTCCCACAATCCTAACCCGTACTCTCACACTAACCCGCGCCCTCACACGTACACTCCCCCTAAACCGGTGTCATACACTCACCTGGACCCTAAACCGTCCCCGTCCCCTAACCCTAACCCTAGCCCGAACCCTAACCCTAACCCTTCCCCGAAGCCTTCCTCTCACCAGTCCCCTAATCCTAACCCGTACGCTCACACTAACCCGCGCCCTCACACGTACGCTCCCCCTAAACCGTTGTCGTACCCTCACCTGGCCCCTAAACCGTCCCCGTCCCCTAAACCTAACACAAGCCCGAACCATAACCCTAACCCTTCCCCGAAACCTTCCCCTCACCCATCCCCTAATCCTAACCCGTACGCTCACACTAACCCGCGCCCTCACATGTACGCTCCCCCTAAACCGTTGTCGTACCCTCACCTGGACCCTAAACCGTCCCCATCCCCTAACCCTAACCCTAGCCCGAACCCTAACCTTAACCCTTACCCGAAGCCTTCCCCTCACCCGTCCCCTAATCCTAACTCGTACGCTCACACTAACCCGCACTCTCACACGTACGCTCCCCCTAATGCGTTGTCGTACCCTCACCTTGACCCTAAACCGTCCCCATCCCCTAACCCTAACCCTAGCCCGAACCCTAAACCTAACCCTTCCCCGAAGCCTTCCCCTAACCCGTCCCCTAATCCTAATCTGTACGCTCACACTAACCCACGCCCTCAAACGTACGCTTCCCGTAAACCGTTGTCGTACCCTCACCTGGACCCTAAACAGTCCCCATCCCCTAACCCTAACCCTAGCCCGAACCCTAACCCTAACCCTTCCCCGAAGCCTTCCCCTCACCAGTCCCACAATCCTAACCCGTACGCTCACACTAACCCGCGCCCTCACACGTACGCTCCCCCTAAACCGTTGTCATACACTCACTTGGACCCTAAACCGTCCCCGTCCCCTAACCCTAACCCTAGCCCGAACCCTAACCCTTCCCCGAAGCCTTCCCCTCACCCGTCCCTTAATCCTAACTCGTACGCTCACACTAACCCGCGCCCTCACACGTACGCTCCCCCTAAAGCGTTGTCGTACCCTCACCTGGACCCTAAACCGTCCCCATCCCCTAACCCTAACCCTAGCCCGAACCCTAAACCTAACCCTTCCCCGAAGCCTTCCCCTCACCCGTCCCCTAATCCTAACCCGTACGCTCACACTAACCCACGCCCTCACACGTACGCTCCCCCTAAATCGTTGTCGTACCCTCACCTGGACCCTAAACAGTCCCCATCGCCTAACCCTAACCCTAGCCCGAACCCTAACCCTAACCCTTCCCCGAAGCCTTCCCCTCACCAGTCCCACAATCCTAACCCGTACTCTCACACTAACCCGCGCCCTCACACGTACGCTCCCCCTAAACCGGTGTCATACACTCACCTGGACCCTAAACCGTCCCCGCCCCCTAACCCTAACCCTAGCCCGAACCCTAACCCTAACCCTTCCCCGAAGTCTTCCTCTCACCAGTCCCCTAATCCTAACCCGTACGCTCACACTAACCCGCGCCCTCACACGTACGCTCCCCCTAAACCGTTGTCGTACCCTCACCTGGACCCTAAACCGTCCCCGTCCCCTAAACCTAACACAAGCCCGAACCATAACCCTAACCCTTCCCCGAAACCTTCCCCTCACCCGTCCCCTAATCCTAACCCGTACGCTCACACTAACCCGCGCCCTCACATGTACGCTCCCCCTAAACCGTTGTCGTACCCTTATGTGGACCCTAAACCGTCCCCGTCCCCTAACCCTAACCCATCCCCGAAACCTTCCCCTCACCCGTCCCCTAATCCTAACCCGTACGCTCACACTAACCCGCGCCCTCACACGTACGCTCCCCCTAAACCGTTGACGTACCCTCACCTGGACCCTAAACCGTCCCCGTCCCCTAACCCTAACCCTCGCACGAACCCTAAACGTAACCCTTCCCCGAAGCCTTCCCCTCACCCGTCCCCTAATCCTAACTCTTACGCTCACACTATCCTCTACCCTCACATGTACGCTCCCCCTAAACCGTTGCCGTACCCTCACCTGGACCCTAAACCGTCCCCGTCCCCTAACCATAACCCTTCTCCGAAGCCTTCCCCTCACCCGTCCCCTAATCCTAACCCGTACGCTCACACTAACCCGCGCCCTCACACGTACGCTCCCCCTAAAGTGTTGTCGTACCCTCACCTGGACCCTAAACCGTCCCCGTCCCCAAACCCTAACCCTAGCCCGAACCCTAACCCTAACCCTTCCCCGAAGCCTTCCCCTCACCCGTCCCCTAATGCTAACCCAAACGCTCACACTAACCCGCGCCCTCACACGTACGCTCCCCCTAAACCGTTGTCGTACCCTCTACTGGACCCTAAACCGTCCCCGTCCCCTAACCCTAACCCTAGCCCAAACCCTACACCTAACCCTTCCCCGAAGCCTTCCCCTCACCCGTCCCCTAATCCTAACCCGTACGCTCACACTAACCCGCGCCCTCACACGTACGCTCTCCCTAAAGCATTGTCGTACCCTCACCTGGACCCTAAACCGTCAGCGTCCCCTAACCCTAACCCTAGCCCGAGCCCTAACCCTAACCCTTCCCCAAAGCCTTCCCCTCACCCGTCCCCTAATCCTAACCCGTACGCTCACACTAACCCGTGCCCTCACACGTACGCTCCCCCTAAACCGTTGTCGTACCCTCACCTGGACCCTAAACCTTCCCCATGCCCTAACCCTAACCCTAGTCCGCACCCTATCCCTAACCCTTCCCTGAATCCTTCCCCTCACCCGTCCCCTAATCCTAACCCGTACGCTCACACTAACCCGCGCCCTCACACGTACGCTCCCCCTAAAGCATTGTCGTACCCTCACCTGGACCCTAAACCGTCACCGTCCCCTAACCCTAACCCTAGCCCGAATCCTAACCCTAACCCTTCCCCGAAGCCTTCCCCTCACCCGTCCCCTAATCCTAACCCGTACGCTCACATTAACCCGCGCCCTCACACGTACGCTCCCCCTAAACCGTTGTCGTACCCTCACCTGGACCCTAAACCGTCCCCTAACCTTAACCCTAACCCTAGCCCGAACCCTAACCCTAACCCTTCCCCGAAGCCTTCCCCTCACCCGTCCCCTAATCCTAACCCGTACGCTCACACTAACCCGCGCCCTCACACGTACGCTTCCCCTAAAGCGTTGTCGTACCCTCACCTGGACCCTAAACCGTCCCCGTCCCCTAACCCTAACCCTAGCCCGAACCCTAACCCTAACCCTTCCCCGAAGCCTTCCCCTCACCCGTCCCCTAATCCTAACCCGTACGCTCACACTAACCCGCGCCCTCACACGTATGCTCCCCGTAAAGCGTTGTCGTACCCTCACCTGGACCCTAAACCGTCCCCGTCCCCGTCCCCTAACCCTAGCCCGAACCCTAACCCTAACCATTCCCCGAAGCCTTCCCCTCACCCGTCCCCTAATCCTAAACCGTACGCTCACACTAACCCGCGCCCTCACACGTACGCTCCCCCTAAACCGTTGTCGTACCCTCACCTGGACCCTAACCGTCCCCGTCCCTTAACCCTAACCCTAGCCCGAACCCTAACCTTAACCCTTCCCCGAAGCCTTCCCCTCACCTGTCCCCTAATCCTAACCCATACGCTCACACTAACCCGCGCCCTCACACGTACGCTCCCCCTAAACCGTTGTCGTACCCTCTACTGGACCCTAAACCGTCCCCGTCCCCTAACCCTAACCCTAGCCCGAACCCTAACCCTATCCCTTCCCCGAAGCCTTCCCCTCACCCGTCCCCTAATACTAAACCGTACGCTCACCCTAACCCGCGCCCTCACACGTACGCTCCCTCTAAACCGTTGTCGTACCCTCACTTGGACCCTAAACCGTCCCCGTCCCCTAACCCTAACCCTAGCCCGAACCCTAACCCTAACCCTTCCCCGAAGCCTTCCCCTCACCCGTCCCCTAATCCTAACCCGTACGCTCACACTAACCCGTGCCCTCACACGTATGCTCCCCCTAAACCGTTGTCGTACCCTCACCTGAACCCTAAACCTTCCCCATCCCCTAACCCTAACCCTAGCCCGCACCCTAACCCTAACCCTTCCCTGAATCCTTCCCCTCACCCGTCCCCTAATCCTAACCCGTACGTTCACACTAACCCGCGCCCTCACACGTACGCTCCCCCTAAAGCATTGTCGTACCCTCACCTGGACCGTAAACCGTCACCGTCCCCTAACCCTAACCCTAGCCCGAACCCTAACCCTAACCCTTCCCCGAAGCCTTCCCCTCACCCGTCCCCTAATCCTAATCTGTACGCTCACATTAACCCGCGCCCTCACACGTACGCTCCCCCTAAACCGTTGTCGTACCCTCACCTGGACCCTAAACCGTCCCCTAACCCTAACCCTAACCCTAGCCCGAACCCTAACACTAACCCTTCCCCGAAGCCTTCCCCTCACCCGTCCCCTAATCCTAACCCGTACGCTCACACTAACCCGCGCCCTCACACGTACGCTCCCCGTAAAGCGTTGTCGTACCCTCACCTGGACCCTAAACCGTCCCCGTCCCCTAACCCTAACCCAAGCCCGAACCCTAACCCTTCCCCGAAGCCTTCCCCTCACCCGTCCCCTAATCCTAACCCGTACGGTCACACTAACCCGCGCCCTCACACGTACGCTCCCCCTAAAGCGTTGTCGTACCCTCACGTAGACCCTAAACCGTCCCCGTCCCCGTCCCCTAACCCTAGCCCGAACCCTAACCCTAACCCTTCCCCGAAGCCTTCCCCTCACCCGTCCCCTAATCCTAACCCGTACGCTCACACTAACCCGCGCCCTCACACGTACGCTCCCCGTAAAACATTGTCGTACCCTCACCTGGACCCTAAACCGTCCCCGTCCCCTAACCCTAACCCAAGCCCGAACCCTAACCCTTCCCCGAAGCCTTCCCCTCACCCGTCCCCTAATCCTAACCCGTACGCTCACACTAACCCGCGCCCTCACACGTACGCTCCCCCTAAAGCATTGTCGTACCCTCACCTGGACCCTAAACCGTCCCCGTCCCCGTCCCCTAACCCTAGCCCGAACCCTAACCCTTCCCCGAAGCCTTCCCCTCACCCGTCCCCTAATCCTAACCCGTACGCTCACACTAACCCGCGCCCTCACACGTACGCTCCCCCTAAACCGTTGTCGTACCCTCACCTGGACCCTAAACCGTCCCCATCCCTTAACCCTAACCCTAGCTCGAACCCTAACCCTAACCCTTCCCCGAAGCCTTCTCCTCACCCGTCCCCTAATCCTAATCTGTACGCTCACACTAACCCACGCCCTCACACGTACGCTCCCCCTAAACTGTTGTCGTTCCCTCACCTGGACCCTAAACAGTGCCCATCCCCTAACCCTAACGCTAGCCTAAACCCTAACCCTAACCCTTCCCCGAAGCCTTCCCCTCACCAGTCCCACAATCCTAACCCGTACTCTCACACTAACCCGCGCCCTCACACGTACGCTCCCCCTAAACCGGTGTCATACACTCACCTGGACCCTAAACCTTCCCCATCCCCTAACCCTAACCCTAGCCCGAACCCTAACCCTAACCCTTCACCGAAGCCTTCCCCTCACCCGTCCACTAATCCTAAGCCGTAAGCTCACACTAACCCGCGCCCTCACTCGTACGCTCCCCCTAAACCGTTGTAGTGCCCTCACCTGGTCCCTAAACCGTCCCCGTCCCCTAACCCTAACCCTAGCCCGAACGCTAACCGTAACCCTTCCCCGAAGCCTTCCCCTCACCCGTCCCCTAATCCTAACCCGTACGCTCACACTAACCTGCGCCCTCACACGTACGCTCCCCCTAAAGCGTTGTCGTACCCTCCCCTGGACCCTAACCGTCCCCGTCCCTTAACCCTAACCCTAGCCCGAACCCTAACCTTAATCCTTCCCCGAAGCCTTCCCCTCACCCGTCCCCTAATCCTAACCCGTACGCTCACACTAACCCGCGCCCTCACACGTACGCTCCCCCTAAAGCGTTGTCGTACCCTCACCTGGACCCTAAACCGTCCCTGTCACCTAACCCTAACCCTAGCCCGAACCCTAACCCTAACACTTCCCTGAAGCCTTCCCCTCAACCGTCCCCTAATCCTAACTCGTACGCTCACACTATCCCGCGACCTCACACGTACACTCCCCCTAAACCGTTGTCGTACCCTCACCTGGACCCTAAACTGTCCCCGTCCCCGTCCCCTAACCCTAGCCCGAACCCTAACCCTAACACTTCCCCGAAGCCTTCCCATCACCCGTCCACTAATCCTAACCCGTACGCTCACACTAACCCGCGCCCTCACACGTACACTCCACCTAAAGCGTTGTCGTACCCTCACCTGGACCCTAAACCGTCCCCGTCCCTTAAACCTAACCCTAGCCCGAACCCTAACCCTAACCCTTCCCCGAAGCGTCCCCTCACCTGTGCCCGAATCCTAACCCGTACGCTCACACTAACCCACGCCCTCACAGGTACGCTCCCCCTAAAGCGTTGTCGTACCCTCACCTGGACCCTAAACCGTCCCCGTCCCCTAACCCTAACCCAAGCCCGAACCCTAACCCTAACCCTTCCCCGAAGCCTTCCCCTCACCCGTCCCCTAATCCTAACCCGTACGCTCACACTAACCCGCGCCCTCACACGTACGCTCCCCCTAAACCGTTGTCGTACCCTCACCTGGACCCTAAACCGTCCCCGTCCCCTAACCCTAACCCTAGCCCGAACCCTAACCCTAACCCTTCCCCGAAGCCTTCCCCTCACCCGTCCCCTAATCCTAACCCGTACGCTCACACTAACCCGCGCCCTCACACGTACGCTCCCCCTAAACCGTTGTCGTACCCTCACCTGGACCCTAACCGTCCCCGTCCCTTAACCCTAACCCTAGCCCGAACCCTAACCTTAACCCTTCCCCGAAGCCTTCCCCTCACCCGTCCCCTATTCCTAACTCGTACGCTCACACTAACCCGCGCCCTCACACGTACGCTCCCCCTAAAGCGTTGTCGTACCCTCACCTGGACCCTAAACCGTCCCCGTCCCCTAACCCTAACCCAAGCCCGAACCCTAACCCTAACCCTTCCCCGAAGCCTTCCCCTCACCCGTCCCCTAATCCTAACCCATATGCTCACACTAACCCGCGCCCTCACACGTACGCTCCCCCTAAACCGTTGTCGTACACTCTACTGGACCCTAAACCGTCCAGGTCCCCTAACCCTAACCCTAGCCCGAACCCTAACCTAACCCTTCCCCGAAGCCTTCCCCTCACCCGTCCCCTAATACTAAACCGTACGCTCACCCTAACCCGCGCCCTCACACGTACGCTCCCTCTAAACCGTTGTCGTACCCTCACCAGGACCCTAAACCGTCCCCGTCCACTAACCCTAACCCAAGCCCGAACCCTAACCCTTCCCCGAAGCCTTCCCCTCACCCGACCCCTAATCCTAACCCGTACGCTCACACTAACCCGCGCCCTCACACGTACGCTCCCCCTAAAGCGTTGTCGTACCCTCACCTGGACCCTAAACCATCCCCGTCCCCGTCCCCTAACCCTAGCCCGAACCCTAACCCTAACCCTTCCCCGAAGCCTTCCCCTCACCCGTCCCCTAATCCTAACCCGTACGCTCACACTAACCCGCGCCCTCACACGTACGCTCCCCCTAAACCGTTGTCGTACCCTCACCTGGACCCTAAACCGTCCCCATCCCTTAACCCTAACCCTAGCCCGAACCCTAAACTTAACCCTTCCCCGAAGCCTTCCCCTCACCCGTCCCCTAATCCTAACCCGTACGCTCACACTAACCCGCGCCCTCACACGTACGCTCCCCCTAAAGCGTTGTCGTACCCTCACCTGGACCCTAAACCGTCCCCATCCCCTAACCCTAACCCTAGCTCGAACCCTAACCCTAACCCTTCCCCGAAGCCTTCCCCTCACCCGTCCCCTAATCCTAATCCGTACGCTCACACTAACCCAAGCCCTCACACGTACGCTCCCCCTAAACCGTTGTCGTACCCTCACCTAGACCCTAAACAGTCCCCATCCCCTAACCCTAACCCTAGCCCGAACCCTAACCCTAACCCTTCCCCGAAGCCTTCCCCTCACCAGTCCCACAATCCTAACCCGTACTCTCACACTAACCCGCGCCCTCACACGTACACTCCCCCTAAACCGGTATCATACACTCACCTGGACCCTAAACCGTCCCCGTCCCGTAACCCTAACCCTAGCCCGAACCCGAACCCTAACCCTAACACTTCCCCGAAGCCTTCCTCTCACCAGTCCCCTAATCCTAACCCGTACGCTCACACTAACCCGCGCCCTCACACGTACGCTCCCCCTAAACCGTTGTCGTACCCTCACCTGGCCGCTAAACCGTCCCCGTCCCCTAAACCTAACACAAGCCCGAACCATAACCCTAACCCTTCCCCGAAACCTTCCCCTCACCCGTCCCCTAATCCTAACCCGTACGCTCACACTAACCCGCGCCCTCACATGTACGCTCCCCCTAAACCGTTGTCGTACCCTTATGTGGACCCTAAACCGTCCCCGTCCCCTAACCCTAACCCTTCCCCGAAGCCTTCCCCTCACCCGTCCCCTAATCCTAACCCGTACGCTCACACTAACCCGCGCCCTCACACGTACGCTCCCCGTAAAGCGTTGTCGTACCCTCACCTGGACCCTAAACCGTCCCCGTCCCCTAACCCTAACCCAAGCCCGAACCCTAACCCTAACCCTTCCCCGAAGCCTTCCCCTCACCCGTCCCCTAATCCTAACCCGTACGCTCACACTAACCCGCGCCCTCACACGTACGCTCCCCCTAAACCGTTGTCGTACCCTCACCTGGACCCTAAACCGTCCCTGTCCCCTAACCCTAACCATAACCCGAACCTAAACCTTAACCCTTCCCCGAAGCCTTCCCCTCACCAGTCCCACAATGCTAATCCGTACGCTCACACTAACCCGCGCCCTCACACGTTCGCTCCCCCTAAACCGTTGTAATACCCTCACCTGGACCCTAAACCGTCCCCGTCCCCTAACCCTAACCCTAGCCCGAACCCTAACCCTAACCCTTCCCCGAAGCCTTCCCCTCACCAGTCCCCTAATCCTAACCCGTACGCTCACACTAACCCGTGCCCTCACACGTACGCTCCCCCTAAACCGTTGTCGTACCCTCACGTGGACCCTAAACCGTCCCCGTCCCCGTCCCCTAACCCTAGCCCGAAACCTAACCCTAACCCTTCCCCGAAGCCTTCCCCTCACCCGTCCCCTAATCCTAACCCGTACGCTCACACTAACCCGCGCCCTCACACGTACGCTCCCCCTAAACCGTTGTCGTACCCTCACCTGGACCCTAAACCGTCCCCATCCCTTAACCCTAACCCTAGCCCGAACCCTAACCTTAACCCTTCCCCGAAGCCTTCCCCTCACCCGTCCCCTAATCCTAACCCGTACGCTCACACTAACCCGCGCCCTCACACGTACGCTCCCCCTAAAGCGTTGTCGTACCCTCACCTAGACCCTAAACCGTCCCCATCCCCTAACCCTAACCCTAGCTCGAACCCTAACCCTAACCCTTCCCCGAAGCCTTTCCCTCACCCGTCCCCTAATCCTAATCCGTACGCTCACACTAAACCACGCCCTCACACGTACGCTCCCCCTAAACCGTTGTCGTACCCTCACCTGGACCCTAAACAGTCCCCATTCCCTAACCCTAACCCTAGCCCGAACCCTAACCCTAACCCTTCCCCGAAGCCTTCCCCTCACCAGTCCCACAATCCTAACCCGTACTCTCACACTAACCCACGCCCTCACACGTACGCTCCCCCTAAACCGGTGTCATACACTCACCTGGACCCTAAACCGTCCCCTAACCCTAACCCTAACCCTAGCCCGAACCCTAACCCTAACCCTTCCCCGAAGCCTTCCCCTCACCCGTCCACTAATCCTAAGCCGTAAGCTCACACTAACCCGCGCCCTCACACGTACGCTCCCCCTAAACCGGTGTAGTGCCCTCACCTGGTCCCTAAACCGTCCCCGTCCCCTAACCCTAACCCTAGCCCGAACCCTAACCGTAACCCTTCCCCGAAACCTTCCCCTCACCCGTCCCCTAATCCTAACCCGTACGCTCACACTAACCTGCGCCCTCACACGTACGCTCCCCCTAAACCGTTGTCGTACCCTCACCTGGACCCTAAACCGTCCCCGTCCCCTAACCCTAACCCAAGCCCGAACCCTAACCCTAACCCTTCCCCGAAGCCTTCCCCTCACCCGTCCCCTAATCCTAACCCGTACGCTCACACTAACCCGCGCCCTCACACGTACGCTCCCCCTAAAGCGTTGTCGTACCCTCACCTCGACCCTAAACCGTCCCCGTCCCCTAACACTAACCTTAGCCCGAACCCTAACCCTAACCCTTCCCCGAAGCCTTACCCTCACCCGTCCCCTAATCCTAACCCGTACGCTCACACTAACCCGCGCCCTCACACGTACGCTCCCCCTAAAGCATTGTCGTACCCTCACCTGGACTCTAAACCGTCACCGTCCCCTAACCCTAACCCTAGCCCGAACCCTAACCCTAACCCTTCCCCGAAGCCTTCCCCTCACCCGTCCCCTAATCCTAACCCGTACGCTCACACTAACCCGCGCCCTCACACGTACGCTCCCCGTAAAGCGTTGTCGTACCCTCACCTGGACCCTAAACCGTCCCCGTCCCCTAACCCTAACCCAAGCCCGAACCCTAACCCTTCCCCGAAGCCTTCCCCTCACCGGTCCCCTAATCCTAACCCGTACGCTCACACTAACCCGCGCCCTCACACGTACGCTCCCCCTAAAGCGTTGTCGTACCCTCACCTGGACCCTAAACCGTCCCCGTTCCCGTCCCCTAACCCTAGCCCGAACCCTAACCCTTCCCCGAAGCCTTCCCCTCACCCGTCCCCTAATCCTAACCCGTACGCTCACACTAACCCGCGCCCTCACACGTACGCTCCCCCTAAACCGTTGTCGTACCCTCACCTGGACCCTAAACCGTCCCCATCCCTTAACCCTAACCCTAGCCCAAACCCTAACCTTAACCCTTACCCGAAGCCTTCCCCTCACCCGTCCCCTAATCCTAACCCGTACGCTCACACTAACCCGCCCCCTCACACGTACGCTCCCCCTAAAGCGTTGTCGTACCCTCACCTGGACCCTAAACCGTCCCCATCCCCTAACCCTAACCCTAGCTCGAACCCTAACCCTAACCCTTCCCCGAAGCCTTCCCCTCACCCGTCCCCTAATCCTAATCTGTACGCTCACACTAACCCACGCCCTCACACGTACGCTCCCCCTAAACTGTTGTCGTACACTCACCTGGACCCTAAACAGTCCCCATCCCCTAACCCTAACGCTAGCCTAAACCCTAACCTTAACCCTTCCCCGAAGCCTTCCCCTCACCAGTCCCACAATCCTAACCCGTACTCTCAAACTAACCCGCGCCCTCACACGTACGCTCCCCCTAAACCGGTGTCATACACTCACCTGGACCCTAAACCGTCCCCGTCCCCTAACCCTAACCCTAGCCCGAACCCTAACCCTAACCCTTCACCGAAGCCTTCCCCTCACCCGTCCACTAATCCTAAGCCGTAAGCTCACACTAACCCGCGCCCTCACTCGTACGCTCCCCCTAAACCGTTGTAGTGCCCTCACCTGGTCCCTAAACCGTCCCCGTCCCCTAACCCTAACCCTAGCCCGAACGCTAACCGTAACCCTTCCCCGAAGCCTTCCCCTCACCCGTCCCCTAATCCTAACCCGTACGCTCACACTAACCTGCGCCCTCACACGTACGCTCCCCCTAAAGCGTTGTCGTACCCTCACCTGGACCCTAAACCGTCCCCGTCACCTAACCCTAACCCTAGCCCGAACCCTAACCCTAACACTTCCCTGAAGCCTTCCCCTCAACCGTCCCCTAATCCTAACTCGTACGCTCACACTATCCCGCGACCTCACACGTACACTCCCCCTAAACCGTTGTCGTACCCTCACCTGGACCCTAAACTGTCCCCGTCCCCGTCCCCTAACCCAAGCCCGAACCCTAACCCTAACACTTCCCCGAAGCCTTCCCATCACCCGTCCACTAATCCTAACCCGTACGCTCACACTAACCCGCGCCCTCACACGTACACTCCACCTAAAGTGTTGTCGTACCCTCACCTGGACCCTAAAACGTCCCCGTCCCCTAACCCTAACCCTAGCCCGAACCCTAACCCTAACCCTTCCCCGAAGCGTCCCCTCACCTGTGCCCGAATCCTAACCCGTACGCTCACACTAACCCACGCCCTCACAGGTACGCTCCCCCTAAAGCGTTGTCGTACCCTCACCTGGACCCTAAACCGTCCCCGTCCCCTAACCCTAACCCAAGCCCGAACCCTAACCCTAACCCTTCCCCGAAGCCTTCCCCTCACCCGTCCCCTAATCCTAACCCGTACGCTCACACTAACCCGTGCCCTCACACGTACGCTGCCCCTAAACCGTTGTCGTACCCTCACCTGGACCCTAAACCTTCCCCATCCCCTAACCCTAACCCTAGTCCGCACCCTAACCCTAACCCTTCCCTGAATCCTTCCCCTCACCCGTCCCCTAATCCTAACCCGTACGCTCACACTAACCCGCGCCCTCACACGTACGCTCCCCCTAAACCGTTGTCGTACCCTCACCTGGACCCTAAACCGTCCCCGTCCCCTAACCCTAACCCTAGCCCGAACCCTAACCCTAACCCTTCCCCGAAGCCTTCCCCTCACCCGTCCCCTAATCCTAACCCGTACGCTCACACTAACCCGCGCCCTCACACGTACGCTCCCCCTAAACCGTTGTCGTACCCTCCCCTGGACCCTAACCGTCCCCGTCCCTTAACCCTAACCCTAGCCCGAACCCTAACCTTAATCCTTCCCCGAAGCCTTCCCCTCACCCGTCCCCTAATCCTAACCCGTACGCTCACACTAACCCGCGCCCTCACACGTACGCTCCCCCTAAAGCGTTGTCGTACCCTCACCTGGACCCTAAACCGTCCCTGTCACCTAACCCTAACCCTAGCCCGAACCCTAACCCTAACACTTCCCTGAAGCCTTCCCCTCAACCGTCCCCTAATCCTAACTCGTACGCTCACACTATCCCGCGACCTCACACGTACACTCCCCCTAAACCGTTGTCGTACCCTCACCTGGACCCTAAACTGTCCCCGTCCCCGTCCCCTAACCCTAGCCCGAACCCTAACCCTAACACTTCCCCGAAGCCTTCCCATCACCCGTCCACTAATCCTAACCCGTACGCTCACACTAACCCGCGCCCTCACACGTACACTCCACCTAAAGCGTTGTCGTACCCTCACCTGGACCCTAAACCGTCCCCGTCCCCTAACCCTAACCCTAGCCCGAGCCCTAACCCTAACCCTTCCCCGAAGCGTCCCCTCACCTGTGCCCGAATCCTAACCCGTACGCTCACACTAACCCACGCCCTCACAAGTACGCTCCCCCTAAAGCGTTGTCGTACCCTCACCTGGACCCTAAACCGTCCCCGTCCCCTAACCCTAACCCAAGCCCGAACCCTAACCCTAACCCTTCCCCGAAGCCTTCCCCTCACCCGTCCCCTAATCCTAACCCGTACGCTCACACTAACCCGTGCCCTCACACGTACGCTCCCCCTAAACCGTTGTCGTACCCTCACCTGGACCCTAAACCTTCCCCATCCCCTAACCCTAACCCTAGTCCGCACCCTAACCCTAACCCTTCCCTGAATCCTTCCCCTCACCCGTCCCCTAATCCTAACCCGTACGCTCACACTAACCCGCGCCCTCACACGTACGCTCCCCCTAAACCGTTGTCGTACCCTCACCTGGACCCTAAACCGTCCCCGTCCCCTAACCCTAACCCTAGCCCGAACCCTAACCCTAACCCTTCCCCGAAGCCTTCCCCTCACCCGTCCCCTAATCCTAACCCGTACGCTCACACTAACCCGCGCCCTCACACGTACGCTCCCCCTAAACCGTTGTCGTACCCTCACCTGGACCCTAACCGTCCCCGTCCCTTAACCCTAACCCTAGCCCGAACCCTAACCTTAACCCTTCCCCGAAGCCTTCCCCTCACCCGTCCCCTAATCCTAACTCGTACGCTCACACTAACCCGCGCCCTCACAAGTACGCTCCCCCTAAAGCGTTGTCGTACCCTCACCTGGACCCTAAACCGTCCCCGTCCCCTAACCCTAACCCAAGCCCGAACCCTAACCCTAACCCTTCCCCGAAGCCTTCCCCTCACCCGTCCCCTAATCCTAACCCATATGCTCACACTAACCCGCGCCCTCACACGTACGCTCCCCCTAAACCGTTGTCGTACCCTCACCTGGACCCTAAACCGTCCAGGTCCCCTAACCCTAACCCTAGCCCGAACCCTAACCTAACCCTTCCCCGAAGCCTTCCCCTCACCCGTCCCCTAATACTAAACCGTACGCTCACCCTAACCCGCGCCCTCACACGTACGCTCCCTCTAAACCGTTGTCGTACCCTCACCAGGACCCTAAACCGTCCCCGTCCCCTAACCCTAACCCTAGCCCGAACCCTAACCCTAACCCTTCCCCGAAGCCTTCCCCTCACCCGTCCCCTAATCCTAACCCGTACGCTCACACTAACCCGTGCCCTCACACGTACGCTCCCCCTAAACCGTTTTCGTACCCTCACCTGGACCCTAAACCTTCCCCATCCCCTAACCCTAACCCTAGCCCGCACCCTAACCCTAACCCTTCCCTGAATCCTTCCCCTCACCCGTCCCCTAATCCTAACCCGTACGCTCACACTAACCCGCGCCCTCACACGTACGCTCCCCCTAAAGCATTGTCGTACCCTCACGTGGACCCTAAACTGTCCCCGTCCTCTAACCCTAACCCTAGCCCGAACCCTAACCCTAAC
Organism: Leucopleurus acutus; assembly: GCF_964270905.1. Lineage (NCBI taxonomy): Eukaryota > Metazoa > Chordata > Mammalia > Artiodactyla > Delphinidae > Leucopleurus > Leucopleurus acutus. The sequence continues at coordinate 29,880 of NW_028138692.1, read as the reverse complement.
CCTTCCCCGAAGCCTTCCCCTCACACGTCCCCTAATCCTAACCCGTACGCTCACACTAACCCGCGCCCTCACACGTACGCTCCCCCTAAAGCGTTGTCGTACCCTCACCTGGACCCTAAACCGTCCCCATCCCCTAACCCTAACCCTAGCTCGAACCCTAACCCTAACCCTTCCCCGAAGCCTTCCCCTCACCCGTCCCCTAATCCTAATCCGTACGCTCACACTAACCCACGCCCTCACACGTACGCTCCCCCTAAACCGTTGTCGTACCCTCACCTAGACCCTAAACAGTCCCCATCCCCTAACCCTAACCCTAGCCCGAACCCTAACCCTAACCCTTCCCCGAAGCCTTCCCCTCACCAGTCCCACAATCCTAACCCGTACTCTCACACTAACCCGCGCCCTCACACGTACACTCCCCCTAAACCGGTATCATACACTCACCTGGACCCTAAACCGTCCCCGTCCCCTAACCCTAACCCTAGCCCGAACCCTAACCCTAACACTTCCCCGAAGCCTTCCTCTCACCAGTCCCCTAATCCTAACCCGTACGCTCACACTAACCCGCGCCCTCACACGTACGCTCCCCCTAAACCGTTGTCGTACCCTCACCTGGCCCCTAAACTGTCCCCGTCCCCTAAACCTAACACAAGCCCGAACCATAACCCTAACCCTTCCCCGAAACCTTCCCCTCACCCGTCCCCTAATCCTAACCCGTACGCTAACACTAACCCGCGCCCTCACATGTACGCTCCCCCTAAACCGTTGTCGTACCCTTATGTGGACCCTAAACCGTCCCCGTCCCCTAACCCTAACCCTTCCCCGAAGCCTTCCCCTCACCCGTCCCCTAATCCTAACCCATACGCTCACACTAACCCGCGCCCTCACACGTACGCTCCCCGTAAAGCGTTGTCGTACCCTCACGTGGACCCTAAACAGTCCCCGTCCCCTAACCCTAACCCTAGACCGAACCCTAACCCTAACACTTCCCCGAAGCCTTCCCCTCACCCGTCTCCTAATCCTAAACCGTACGCTCACACTAACCCGCGCCCTCACATGTACGCTCCCCGTAAACCGTTGTCGTACCCTCAACTGGACCCTAAACCGTCCCCGTCCCCTAACCCTAACCCAAGCCCGAACCCTAACCCTAACACTTCCCCGAAGCCTTCCCCTCACCCGTCCCCTAATCCTAACCCGTACGCTCACACTAACCCGCGCCCTCACACGTACGCTCCCCCTAAACCGTTGTCGTACCCTCACCTGGACCCTAAACCGTCCCTATCCCCTAACCCTAACCATAGACCGAACCTTAACCTTAACCCTTCCCCGAAGCCTTCCCCTCACCAGTCCCACAATGCTAATCCGTACGCTCACACTAACCCGCGCCCTCACACGTACGCTCCCCCTAAACCGTTGTAATACCCTCACCTGGACCCTAAACCGTCCCCGTCAGCTAACCCTAACCGTAGCCCGAACCCTAACCCTAACCCTTCCCCGAAGCCTTCCCCTCACCAGTCCCCTAATCCTAACCCGTACGCTCACACTAACCCGTGCCCTCACACGTACGCTCCCCCTAAACCGTTGTCGTACCCTCACCTGGACCCTAAACCGTCCCCCTCCCCTAACCCTAACCCAAGCCCGAACCCTAACCCTAACCCTTCCCCGAAACCTTCCCCTCACCCGTCCCCTAATCCTAACCCGTACGCTCACACTAACCCGTGCCCTCACACGTACGCTCCCCCTAAACCGTTGTACCCTTATCTGGACCCTAAACCGTCCCCGTCCCCTAACCCTAACCCTCGCACGAACCCTAAACGTAACCCTTCCCCGAAGCCTTCCCCTCACCCGTCCCCTAATCCTAACCCTTACGCTCACACTATCCTCGACCCTCACATGTACGCTCCCCCTAAACCGTTGTCGTACCCTCACCTGGACCCTAAACCGTCCCCGTCCCCTAACCCTAACCCTTCCCCGAAGCCTTCCCCTCACCCGTCCCCTAATCCTAGCCCGTACGCTCACACTAAACCGCGCCCTCACACGTACGCTTCCCCTAAAGCGTTGTCGTACCCTCACCTGGACCCTAAACCGTCCCCATCCCCTAACCCTAACCCTAGCTCGAACCCTAACCCTAATGCTTCCCCGAAGCCTTCCCCTCACCCGTCCCCTAATCCTAACCCGTACGCTCACACTAACCCGTGCCCTCACACGTACGCTCCCCATAAACCGTTGTCGTACGCTCACCTGGACCCTAAACCGTCCCCGTCCCCTAACCCTAACCCTAGCCCGAACCCTAACCCTGACACTTCCCCGAAGCCTTCCCCTCACCCGTCCCCAAATCCTAACCCGTACGCTCACACTAACCCGCGCCCTCACACGTACGCTCCCCCTAAAGCGCTGTCGTACCCTCACCTGGACCCTAAACCGTCCCTGTCCCCTAACCGTAACCCTAGCCCTAGCCCGAACCCTAACCCTAACCCTTCCCCGAAGCCTTCCCCTCACCCGTCCCCTAATCCTAACCCGTACGCTCACACTAACCCGCGCCCTCACACGTACGCTTCCCCTAAAGCGTTGTCGTACCCTCACCTGGACCCTAAACCGTCCCCGTCCCCTAACCCTAACCCTAGCCCGAACCCTAACCCTAACCCTTCCCCGAAGCCTTCCCCTCACCCGTCCCCTAATCCTAACCCGTACGCTCACACTAACCCGCGCCCTCACACGTACGCTCCCCGTAAAGCGTTGTCGTACCCTCACCTGGACCCTAAACCGTCCCCGTCCCCTAACCCTAACCCAAGCCCGAACCCTAACCCTTCCCCGAAGCCTTCCCCTCACCCGTCCCCTAATCCTAACCCGTACGCTCACACTAACCCACGCCCTCACACGTACGCTCCCCCTAAAGCGTTGTCGTACCCTCACCTGGACCTTAAACCGTCCCCGTCAACGTCCCCTAACCCTAGCCCGAACCCTAACCCTAACCCTTCCCCGAAGCCTTCCCCTCACCCGTCCCCTAATCCTAACCCGTACGCTCACACTAACCCGCGCCCTCACACGTACGCTCCCCCAAAACCGTTGTCGTACCCTCACCTGGACCCTAAACCGTCCCCATCCCTTAACCCTAACCCTAGCCCGAACCCTAACCTTAACCCTTACCCGAAGCCTTCCCCTCACCCGTCCCCTAATCCTAATCCGTACGCTCACACTAACCCACGCCCTCACACGTACGCTCCCCCTAAACCATTGTCGTACCCTCACCTAGACCCTAAACAGTCCCCATCCCCTAACCCTAACCCTAGCCCGAACCCTAACCCTAACCCTTCCCCGAAGCCTTCCCCTCACCAGTCCCACAATCCTAACCCGTACTCTCACACTAACCCACGCCCTCACACGTACACTCCCCCTAAACCGGTGTCATACACTCACCTGGACCCTAAACCGTCCCCGTCCCCTAACCCTAACCCAAGCCCGAACCCTAACCCTAACCCTTCCCCGAAGCCTTCCTCTCACCAGTCCCCTAATCCTAACCCGTACGCTCACACTAACCCGCGCCCTCACACGTACGCTCCCCCTAAACCGTTGTCGTACCCTCACCTGGCCCCTAAACCGTCCCCGTCCCCTAAACCTAACACAAGCCCGAACCATAACACTAACCCTTCCCCGAAACCTTCCCCTCACCCGTCCCCTAATCCTAACCCGTACGCTCACACTAACCCGCGCCCTCACATGTACGCTCCCCCTAAACCGTTGTCGTACCCTTATGTGGACCCTAAACCGTCCCCGTCCCCTAACCCTAACCCTTCCCCGAAGCCTTCCCCTCACCCGTCCCCGAATCCTAACCCGTACGCTCACACTAACCCGCGCCCTCACACGTACGCTCCCCGTAAAGCGTTGTCGTACCCTCACCTGGACCCTAAACAGTCCCCGTCCCCTAACCCTAACCCTAGACCGAACCCTAACCCTAACCCTTCCCCGAAGCCTTCCCCTCACCCGTCCCCTAATCCTAAAACGTACGCTCACACTAACCCGCGCCCTCACATGTACGCTCCCCCTAAACCGTTGTCATACCCTCACCTGGACCCTAAACCGTCCCCGTCCCCTAACCCTAACCCTAGCCCGAACCCTAACCTTAACCCTTCCCCGAAGCCTTCCCCTCACCAGTCCCACAATCCTAACCCGTACGCTCACACTAACCCGCGCCCTCACACGTACGCTCCCCCTAAACCGTTGTCGTACCCTTATCTGGACCCTAAACCGTCCCCGTCCCCTAACCCTAACCCTAGCACGAACCCTAAACTTAACCCTTCCCCGAAGCCTTCCCCTCACCCGTCCCCTAATCCTAACCCTTACGCTCACACTATCCCCTGCCCTCACATGTACGCTCCCCCTAAACCGTTGTAGTACCCTCACCTGGACCCTAAACCGTCCCTGTCCCCTAACCCTAACCATAGCCCGAACCCTAACCCTAACCCTTTCCCGAAGCCTTCCCCTCACCCGTCCCCTAATCCTAACCCGTACGCTCACACTAACCCGCGCTCTCACACGTACGCTCCCCCTAAAGCGTTGTCGTACCCTCACCTTGACCCTAAACCGTCCCCGTCCCCTAACCCTAGCCCTAGCCCGAACCCAAACCCTAACCCTTCCCCGAAGCCTTCCCCTCACCCGTCCCCTAATCCTAACCCGTACGCTTACACTAACCCGCGCCCTCACACGTACGCTCCCCCTAAACCGTTGTCGTACCCTCACCTGGACCCTAAACCGTCCCAGTCCCCTAACCCTAACCCTAGCCCGAACCCTAACCCTAACCCTTCCCCGAAGCCTTCCCCTCACCCGTCCCCTAATCCTAACCCGTACGCTCACACTAACCCGCGCCCTCACACGTACGGTCCCCGTAAAGCGTTGTCGTACCCTCACCTGGACCCTAAACCGTCCCCGTCCCCTAACCCTAACCCAAGCCCGAACCCTAACCCTTCCCCGAAGCCTTCCCCTCACCCGTCCCCTAATCCTAACCCGTACGCTGACACTAACCCACGCCCTCACACGTACGCTCCCCCTAAAGCGTTGTCGTACCCTCACCTGGACCTTAAACCGTCCCCGTCCCCGTCCCCTAACCCTAGCCCGAACCCTAACCCTAACCCTTCCCCGAAGCCTTCCCCTCACCCGTCCCCTAATCCTAACCCGTACGCTCACACTAACCCGCGCCCTCACACGTACGCTCCCCCTAAACCGTTGTCGTACCCTCACCTGGACCCTAAACCGTCCCCATCCCTTAACCATAACCCTAGCCCGAACCCTAACCTTAACCCTTAGCCGAAGCCTTCCCCTCACCCGTCCCCTAATCCTAATCCGTACGCTCACACTAACCCACGCCCTCACACGTATGCTCCCCCTAAACCGTTGTCGTACCCTCACCTAGACCCTAAACAGTCCCCATCCCCTAACCCTAACCCTAGCCCGAACCCTAACCCTAACCCTTCCCCGAAGCCTTCCCCTCACCAGTCCCACAATCCTAACCCGTACTCTCACACTAACCCACGCCCTCACACGTACACTCCCCCTAAACCGGTGTCATACACTCACCTGGACCCTAAACCGTCCCCGTCCCCTAACCCTAACCCAAGGCCGAACCCTAACCCTAACCCTTCCCCGAAGCCTTCCTCTCACCAGTCCCCTAATCCTAACCCGTACGCTCACACTAACCCGCGCCCTCACACGTACGCTCCCCCTAAACCGTTGTCGTACCCTCACCTGGCCCCTAAACCGTCCCCGTCCCCTAAACCTAACACAAGCCCGAACCATAACACTAACCCTTCCCCGAAACCTTCCCCTCACCCGTCCCCTAATCCTAACCCGTACGCTCACACTAACCCGCGCCCTCACATGTACGCTCCCCCTAAACCGTTGTCATACCCTCACCTGGACCCTAAACCGTCCCCGTCCCCTAACCCTAACCCTAGCCCGAACCCTAACCTTAACCCTTCCCCGAAGCCTTCCCCTCACCAGTCCCACAATCCTAACCCGTACGCTCACACTAACCCGCGCCCTCACACGTACGCTCCCCCTAAACCGTTGTCGTACCCTTATCTGGACCCTAAACCGTCCCCGTCCCCTAACCCTAACCCTAGCACGAACCCTAAACTTAACCCTTCCCCGAAGCCTTCCCCTCACCCGTCCCCTAATCCTAACCCTTACGCTCACACTATCCCCTGCCCTCAAACGTACGCTCCCCGTAAACCGTTGTCGTACCCTCACCTGGACCCTAAACAGTCCCCATCCCCTAACCCTAACCCTAGCCCGAACCCTAACCCTAACCCTTCCCCGAAGCCTTCCCCTCACCAGTCCCACAATCCTAACCCGTACGCTCACACTAACCCGCGCCCTCACACGTACGCTCCCCCTAAACCGTTGTCATACACTCACTTGGACCCTAAACCGTCCCCGTCCCCTAACCCTAACCCTAGCCCGAACCCTAACCCTTCCCCGAAGCCTTCCCCTCACCCGTCCCCTAATCCTAACCCGTACGCTCACACTAACCCGCGCCCTCACACGTACGCTCCCCCTAAAGCGTTGTCGTACCCTCACCTGGACCCTAAACCGTCCCCATCCCCTAACCCTAACCCTAGCCCGAACCCTAAACCTAACCCTTCCCCGAAGCCTTCCCCTCACCCGTCCCCTAATCCTAACCCGTACGCTCACACTAACCCACGCCCTCACACGTACCCTCCCCCTAAACCGTTGTCATACCCTCACCTGGACCCTAAACAGTCCCCATCCCCTAACCCTAACCCTAGCCCGAACCCTAACCCTAACCCTTCCCCGAAGCCTTCCCCTCACCAGTCCCACAATCCTAACCCGTACTCTCACATTAACCCGCGCCCTCACACGTACGCTCCCCCTAAACCGTTGTCGTACCCTCACCTGGACCCTAAACCGTCCCCGTCCCCTAAACCTAACACAAGCCCGAACCATAACCCTAACCCTTCCCCGAAACCTTCCCCTCACCCGTCCCCTAGTCCTAACCCGTACGCTCACACTAACCCACGACCTCACATGTACGCTCCCCCTAAATCGTTGTCGTACCCTTATGTGGACCCTAAACCGTCCCCGTCCCCTAACCCTAACCCATCCCCGAAACCTTCCCCTCACCCGTCCCCTAATCCTAACCCGTACGCTCACACTATCCCGCACCCTCACACGTACGCTCCCCATAAAGCATTGTCGTACCCTCACCTGGACGCTAAACAGTCCCCGTCCCCTAACCCTAACCCTAGCCCGAACCCTAACCCTAACCCTTCCCCGAAGCCTTCCCCTCACCCGTCCCCTAATCCTAAACCGTACGCTCACACTAACCCGCGCCCTCACACGTACGCTCCCCCTAAACCGTTGTCGTACCCTCACCTGGACCCTAAACCGTCCCCGTCCCCTAACCCTAACCCTAGCCCAAACCCTAACCTTAACCCTTCCCCGAAGCCTTCCCCTCACCAGTCCCACAATCCTAACCCGTACGCTCACACTAACCCGCGCCCTCACACGTACGCTCCCCCTAAACCGTTGTAATACCCTCACCTGGACCCTAAACCGTCCCCGTCCCCTAACCCTAACCCTAGCCCGAACCCTAACCCTAACCTTCCCCGAAGCCTTCCCCTCACCCGTCCCCTAATCCTAACCCGTACGCTCACACTATCCCCTGCCCTCACATGTACGCTCCCCCTAAACCGTTGTCGTACCCTAACCTGGACTCTAAAGCGTCCCAGTCCCCTAACCCTAACCATAGCCCGAAACCTAACCCTAACCCTTTCCCGAAGCTTTCCCCTCACCCGTCCCCTAATCCTAACCCGTACGCTCACATTAACCCGCGCCCTCACACGTACGCTACCCCTAAAGCATTGTCGTACCCTCACCTGGACCCTAAACCGTCACCGTCCCCTAACCCTAACCCTAGCCCGAACCCTAACCCTAACCCTTCCCCGAAGCCTTCCCCTCCCCCGTCCCCTAATCCTAACCCGTACGCTCACATTAACCCGCGCCCTCACACGTACGCTCCCCTTAAACCGTTGTCAAACCCTCACCTGGACCCTAGACCGTCCCCTAACCCTAACCCTAACCCTAGCCCGAACCCTAACCCTAACCCTTCCCCGAAGCCTTCCCCTCACCCGTCCCCTAATCCTAACCCGTACGCTCACACTAACCCGCGCCCTCACACGTACGCTTCCCCTAAAGCGTTGTCGTACCCTCACCTGGACCCTAAACCGTCCCCGTCCCCTAACCCTAACCCAAGCCCGAACCCTAACCCTTCCCCGAACCCTTCCCCTCACCCGTCCCCTAATCCTAACCCGTACGCTCACACTAACTCGCGCCCTCACACGTACGCTCCCCCTAAAGCGTTGTCGTACCCTCACCTGGACCTTAAACCGTCCCCGTCCCCGTCCCCTAACCCTAGCCCGAACCCTAACCCTAAACCTTCCCCGAAGCCTTCCCCTCACCCGTCCCCTAATCCTAACCCGTACGCTCACACTAACCCGCGCCCTCACACGTACGCTCCCCCTAAACCGTTGTCGTACCCTCACCTGGACCCTAAACCGTCCCCATACCTTAACCCTAACCCTAGCCCGAACCCTAACCTTAACCCTTCCCCGAAGCCTTCCCCTCACCTGTCCCCTAATCCTAATCCGTACGCTCACACTAACCCACGCCCTCACACGTACGCTCCCCCTAAACCGTTGTCGTACCCTCACCTAGACCCTAAACAATCCCCATCCCCTAACCCTAGCCCTAGCCCGAACCCTAACCCTAACCCTTCCCCGAAGCCTTCCCCTCACCAGTCCCACAATCCTAACCCGTACTCTCACACTAACCCGCGCCCTCACACGTACACTCCCCCTAAACCGGTGTCATACACTCACCTGGACCCTAAACCGTCCCCGTCCCCTAACCCTAACCCTAGCCCGAACCCTAACCCTAACCCTTCCCCGAAGCCTTCCTCTCACCAGTCCCCTAATCCTAACCCGTACGCTCACACTAACCCGCGCCCTCACACGTACGCTCCCCCTAAACCGTTGTCGTACCCTCACCTGGCCCCTAAACCGTCCCCGTCCCCTAAACCGAACACAAGCCCGAACCATAACCCTAACCCTTCCCCGAAACCTTCCCCTCACCCGTCCCCTAATCCTAACCCGTACGCTCACACTAACCCGCGCCCTCACATGTACGCTCCCCCTAAACCGTTGTCGTACCCTTATGTGGACCCTAAACCGTCCCCGTCCCCTAACCCTAACCCTTCCCCGAAGCCTTCGCCTCACCCGTCTCCTAATCCTAACCCGTACGCTCACACTAACCGGCGCCCTCACACGTACGCTCCCCGTAAAGCGTTGTCGTACCCTCACCTGGACCCTAAACAGTCCCCGTCCCCTAACCCTAACCCTAGACCGAACCCTAACCCTAACCCTTCCCCGAAGCCTTCCCCTCACCCGTCCCCTAATCCTAAAACGTACGCTCACACTAACCCGCGCCCTCACATGTACGCTCCCACTAAACCGTTGTCATACCCTCACCTGGACCCTAAACCGTCCCCGTCCCCTAACCCTAACCCTAGCCCGAACCCTAACCTTAACCCTTCCCCGAAGCCTTCCCCTCAACAGTCCCACAATCCTAACCCGTACGCTCACACTAACCCGCGCCCTCACACGTACGCTCCCCCTAAACCGTTGTCGTACCCTTATCTGGACCCTAAACCGTCCCCGTCCCCTAACCCTAACCCTAGCACGAACCCTAAACGTAACCCTTCACCGAAGCCTTCCCCTCACCCGTCCCCTAATCCTAACCCTTACGCTCACACTATCCCCTGCCCTCACATGTACGCTCCCCCTAAACCGTTGTCGTACCCTCACCTGGACCCTAAACCGTCCCTGTCCCCTAACCCTAACCATAGACCGAACCCTAACCCTAACCCTTTCCCGAAGCCTTCCCCTCACCCGTCCCCTAATCCTAACCCGTACGCTCACACTAACCCGCGCTCTCACACGTACGCTCCCCCTAAAGCGTTGTCGTACCCTCACCTTGACCCTAAACTGTCCCCGTCCCCTAACCCTAGCCCTAGCCCGAACCCAAACCCTAACCCTTCCCCGAAGCCTTCCCCTCACCCGTCCCCTAATCCTAACCCGTATGCTCACACTAACCCGCGCCCTCACACGTACGCTCCCCCTAAACCGTTGTCGTACCCTCACCTGGACCCTAAACCGTCCCCGTCCCCTAACCCTAACCCTAGACCGAACCCTAACCTTAACCCTTCCCCGAAGCCTTCCCCTCACCCGTCCCCTAATCCTAACTCGTACGCTCACACTAACCCGCGCTCTCACACGTACGCTCCCCCTAATGCGTTGTCGTACCCTCACCTTGACCCTAAACCGTCCCCATCCCCTAACCCTAACCCTAGCCCGAACCCTAAACCTAACCCTTCCCCGAAGCCTTCCCCTCACCAGTCCCACAATCCTAACCCGTACGCTCACACTAACCCGCGCCCTCACACGTACGCTCCCCCTAAACCGTTGTAATACCCTCACCTGGACCCTAAACCGTCCCCGTCCCCTAACCCTAACCCTAGCCCGAACCCTAACCCTAACCTTCCCCGAAGCCTTCCCCTCACCCGTCCCCTAATCCTAACCCGTACGCTCACACTATCCCCTGCCCTCACATGTACGCTCCCCCTAAACCGTTGTCGTACCCTAACCTGGACCCTAAACCGTCCCGGTCCCCTAACCCTAACCATAGCCCGAAACCTAACCCTAACCCTTTCCCGAAGCCTTCCCCTCACCCGTCCCCTAATCCTAACCCGTACGCTCACACTAACCCGCGCCCTCACACGTGCGCTCCCCCTAAAGCATTGTCGTACCCTCACCTGGACCCTAAACCGTCCCGGTCCCCTAACCCTAACCATAGCCCGAAACCTAACCCTAACCCTTTCCCGAAGCCTTCCCCTCACCCGTCCCCTAATCCTAACCCGTACGCTCACACTAACCCGCGCCCTCACACGTGCGCTCCCCCTAAAGCATTGTCGTACCCTCACCTGGACCCTAAACCGTCACCATCCCCTAACCCTAACCCTAGCCCGAACCCTAACCCTAACCCTTCCCCGAAGCCTTCCCCTCACCCGTCCCCTAATCCTAACCCGTACGCTCACATTAACCCGCGCCCTCACACGTACGCTCCCCCTAAACCGTTGTCGAACCCTCACCTGGACCCTAAACCGTCCCCTAACCCTAACCCTAACCCTAGACCGAACCCTAACCCTAACCCTTCCCCGAAGCCTTCCCCTCACCCGTCCCCTAATCCTAACCCGTACGCTCACACTAACCCGCGCCCTCACACGTACGCTTCCCCTAAAGCGTTGTCGTACCCTCACCTGGACCCTAAACCGTCCCCGTCCCCTAACCCTAGCCCGAACCCTAACCCTAACCCTTCCCCGAAGCCTTCCCCTCACCCGTCCCCTAATCCTAACCCGTACGCTCACACTAACCCGCGCCCTCACACGTACGCTCCCCGTAAAGCGTTGTCGTACCCTCACCTGGACCCTAAACCGTCCCCGTCCCCTAACCCTAACCCAAGCCCGAACCTTAACCCTTCCCCGAAGCCTTCCCCTCACCCGTCCCCTAATCGTAACCCGTACGCTCACACTAACCCGCGCCCTCACACGTACGCTCCCCCTAAAGCGTTGTCGTACCCTCACCTGGACCTTAAACCGTCCCCGTCCCCGTCCCCTAACCCTAGCCCGAACCCTAACCCTAACCCTTCCCCGAAGCCTTCCCCTCACCCGTCCCCTAATCCTAACCCGTACGCTCACACTAACCCGCGCCCTCACACGTACGCTCCCCCTAAACCGTTGTCGTACCCTCACCTGGACCCTAAACCGTCCCCATACCTTAACCCTAACCCTAGCCCGAACCCTAACCTTAACCCTTCCCCGAAGCCTTCCCCTCACCTGTCCCCTAATCCTAATCCGTACGCTCACACTAACCCACGCCCTCACACGTACGCTCCCCCTAAACCGTTGTCGTACCCTCACCTAGACCCTAAACAATCCCCATCCCCTAACCCTAGCCCTAGCCCGAACCCTAACCCTAACCCTTCCCCGAAGCCTTCCCCTCACCAGTCCCACAATCCTAACCCGTACTCTCACACTAACCCGCGCCCTCACACGTACACTCCCCCTAAACCGGTGTCATACACTCACCTGGACCCTAAACCGTCCCCGTCCCCTAACCCTAACCCTAGCCCGAACCCTAACCCTAACCCTTCCCCGAAGCCTTCCTCTCACCAGTCCCCTAATCCTAACCCGTACGCTCACACTAACCCGCGCCCTCACACGTACGCTCCCCCTAAACCGTTGTCGTACCCTCACCTGGCCCCTAAACCGTCCCCGTCCCCTAAACCGAACACAAGCCCGAACCATAACCCTAACCCTTCCCCGAAACCTTCCCCTCACCCGTCCCCTAATCCTAACCCGTACGCTCACACTAACCCGCGCCCTCACATGTACGCTCCCCCTAAACCGTTGTCGTACCCTTATGTGGACCCTAAACCGTCCCCGTCCCCTAACCCTAACCCTTCCCCGAAGCCTTCGCCTCACCCGTCTCCTAATCCTAACCCGTACGCTCACACTAACCGGCGCCCTCACACGTACGCTCCCCGTAAAGCGTTGTCGTACCCTCACCTGGACCCTAAACAGTCCCCGTCCCCTAACCCTAACCCTAGACCGAACCCTAACCCTAACCCTTCCCCGAAGCCTTCCCCTCACCCGTCCCCTAATCCTAAAACGTACGCTCACACTAACCCGCGCCCTCACATGTACGCTCCCACTAAACCGTTGTCATACCCTCACCTGGACCCTAAACCGTCCCCGTCCCCTAACCCTAACCCTAGCCCGAACCCTAACCTTAACCCTTCCCCGAAGCCTTCCCCTCAACAGTCCCACAATCCTAACCCGTACGCTCACACTAACCCGCGCCCTCACACGTACGCTCCCCCTAAACCGTTGTCGTACCCTTATCTGGACCCTAAACCGTCCCCGTCCCCTAACCCTAACCCTAGCACGAACCCTAAACGTAACCCTTCACCGAAGCCTTCCCCTCACCCGTCCCCTAATCCTAACCCTTACGCTCACACTATCCCCTGCCCTCACATGTACGCTCCCCCTAAACCGTTGTCGTACCCTCACCTGGACCCTAAACCGTCCCTGTCCCCTAACCCTAACCATAGACCGAACCCTAACCCTAACCCTTTCCCGAAGCCTTCCCCTCACCCGTCCCCTAATCCTAACCCGTACGCTCACACTAACCCGCGCTCTCACACGTACGCTCCCCCTAAAGCGTTGTCGTACCCTCACCTTGACCCTAAACTGTCCCCGTCCCCTAACCCTAGCCCTAGCCCGAACCCAAACCCTAACCCTTCCCCGAAGCCTTCCCCTCACCCGTCCCCTAATCCTAACCCGTATGCTCACACTAACCCGCGCCCTCACACGTACGCTCCCCCTAAACCGTTGTCGTACCCTCACCTGGACCCTAAACCGTCCCCGTCCCCTAACCCTAACCCTAGACCGAACCCTAACCTTAACCCTTCCCCGAAGCCTTCCCCTCACCCGTCCCCTAATCCTAACTCGTACGCTCACACTAACCCGCGCTCTCACACGTACGCTCCCCCTAATGCGTTGTCGTACCCTCACCTTGACCCTAAACCGTCCCCATCCCCTAACCCTAACCCTAGCCCGAACCCTAAACCTAACCCTTCCCCGAAGCCTTCCCCTCACCAGTCCCACAATCCTAACCCGTACGCTCACACTAACCCGCGCCCTCACACGTACGCTCCCCCTAAACCGTTGTAATACCCTCACCTGGACCCTAAACCGTCCCCGTCCCCTAACCCTAACCCTAGCCCGAACCCTAACCCTAACCTTCCCCGAAGCCTTCCCCTCACCCGTCCCCTAATCCTAACCCGTACGCTCACACTATCCCCTGCCCTCACATGTACGCTCCCCCTAAACCGTTGTCGTACCCTAACCTGGACCCTAAACCGTCCCGGTCCCCTAACCCTAACCATAGCCCGAAACCTAACCCTAACCCTTTCCCGAAGCCTTCCCCTCACCCGTCCCCTAATCCTAACCCGTACGCTCACACTAACCCGCGCCCTCACACGTGCGCTCCCCCTAAAGCATTGTCGTACCCTCACCTGGACCCTAAACCGTCCCGGTCCCCTAACCCTAACCATAGCCCGAAACCTAACCCTAACCCTTTCCCGAAGCCTTCCCCTCACCCGTCCCCTAATCCTAACCCGTACGCTCACACTAACCCGCGCCCTCACACGTGCGCTCCCCCTAAAGCATTGTCGTACCCTCACCTGGACCCTAAACCGTCACCATCCCCTAACCCTAACCCTAGCCCGAACCCTAACCCTAACCCTTCCCCGAAGCCTTCCCCTCACCCGTCCCCTAATCCTAACCCGTACGCTCACATTAACCCGCGCCCTCACACGTACGCTCCCCCTAAACCGTTGTCGAACCCTCACCTGGACCCTAAACCGTCCCCTAACCCTAACCCTAACCCTAGACCGAACCCTAACCCTAACCCTTCCCCGAAGCCTTCCCCTCACCCGTCCCCTAATCCTAACCCGTACGCTCACACTAACCCGCGCCCTCACACGTACGCTTCCCCTAAAGCGTTGTCGTACCCTCACCTGGACCCTAAACCGTCCCCGTCCCCTAACCCTAGCCCGAACCCTAACCCTAACCCTTCCCCGAAGCCTTCCCCTCACCCGTCCCCTAATCCTAACCCGTACGCTCACACTAACCCGCGCCCTCACACGTACGCTCCCCGTAAAGCGTTGTCGTACCCTCACCTGGACCCTAAACCGTCCCCGTCCCCTAACCCTAACCCAAGCCCGAACCTTAACCCTTCCCCGAAGCCTTCCCCTCACCCGTCCCCTAATCCTAACCCGTACGCTCACACTAACCCGCGCCCTCACACGTACGCTCCCTGTAAAGCGTTGTCGTACCCTCACCTGGACCCTAAACCGTCCCCGTCCCCTAACCCTAACCTTAGCCCGAACCCTAACCCTAACCCTTCCCCGAAGCCTTCCCCTCACCAGTCCCACAATCCTAACCCGTACTCTCACACTAACCCGCGCCCTCACACGTACGCTCCCCCTAAACCGGTGTCATACACTCACCTGGACCCTAAACCGTCCCCGCCCCCTAACCCTAACCCTAGCCCGAACCCTAACCCTAACCCTTCCCCGAAGTCTTCCTCTCACCAGTCCCCTAATCCTAACCCGTACGCTCACACTAACCCGCGCCCTCACACGTACGCTCCCCCTAAACCGTTGTCGTACCCTCACCTGGACCCTAAACCGTCCCCGTCCCCTAAACCTAACACAAGCCCGAACCATAACCCTAACCCTTCCCCGAAACCTTCCCCTCACCCGTCCCCTAATCCTAACCCGTACTCTCACACTAACCCGCGCCCTCACATGTACGCTCCCCCTAAATCGTTGTCGTACCCTTATGTGGACCCTAAACCGTCCCCGTCCCCTAACCCTAACCCATCCCCGAAACCTTCCCCTCACCCGTCCCCTAATCCTAACCCGTACGCTCACACTAACCCGCGCCCTCACACGTACGCTCCCCCTAAAGCGTTGTCGTACCCTCACCTGGACCTTAAACCGTCCCCATCCCCGTCCCCTAACCCTAGCCCGAACCCTAACCCTAACCCTTCCCCGAAGCCTTCCCCTCACCCGTCCCCTAATCCTAACCCGTACGCTCACACTAACCCGCGCCCTCACACGTACGCTCCCTCTAAACCGTTGTCGTACCCTCACCTGGACCCTAAACCGTCCCCATCCCTTAACCCTAACCCTAGCCCGAACCCTAACCTTAACCCTTGCCCGAAGCCTTCCCCTCACCCGTCCCCTAATCCTAATCCGTACGCTCACACTAACCCACGCCCTCACACGTACGCTCCCCCTAAACCGTTGTCGTACCCTCACCTAGACCCTAAACAGTCCCCATCCCCTAACCCTAACCCTAGCCCGAACCCTAACCCTAACCCTTCCCCGAAGCCTTCCCCTCACCAGTCCCACAATCCTAACCCGTACTCTCACACTAACCCGCGCCCTCACACGTACACTCCCCCTAAACCGGTGTCATACACTCACCTGGACCCTAAACCGTCCCCGTCCCCTAACCCTAACCCTAGCCCGAACCGTAACCCTAACCCTTCCCCGAAGCCTTCCTCTCACCAGTCCCCTAATCCTAACCCGTACAATCACACTAACCCGCGCCCTCACACGTACGCTCCCCCTAAACCGTTGTCGTACCCTCACCTGGCCCCTAAACCGTCCCCGTCCCCTAAACCTAACACAAGCCCGAACCATAACCCTAACCCTTCCCCGAAACCTTCCCCTCACCCATCCCCTAATCCTAACCCGTACGCTCACACTAACCCGCGCCCTCACATGTACGCTCCCCCTAAACCGTTGTCGTACCCTTATGTGGACCCTAAACCGTCCCCGTCCCCTCACCCTAACCCTTCCCCGAAGCCTTCCCCTCACCCGTCCCCTAATCCTAACCCGTACGCTCACACTAACCCGCGCCCTCACACGTACGCTCCCCGTAAAGCGTTGTCGTACCCTCACCTAGACCCTAAACAGTCCCCGTCCCCTAACCCTAACCCTAGACCGAACCCTAACCCTAACCCTTCCCCGAAGCCTTCCCCTCACCCGTCCCCTAATCCTAACCCGTACGCTCACACTAACCCGCACACTCACACGTACGCTCCCCCTAAACCGTTGTCGTACCCTCACCTGGACCCTAAACCGTCCCCATCCCCTAACCCTAACCCTAGCCCGAACCCTAACCTTAACCCTTCCCCGAAGCCTTCCCCTCACCCGTCCCCTAATCCTAACTCGTACGCTCACACTAACCCGCACTCTCACACGTACGCTCCCCCTAATGCGTTGTCGTACCCTCACCTTGACCCTAAACCGTCCCCATCCCCTAACCCTAACCCTAGCCCGACCCTAACCCTAACCCTTCCCCGAAGCCTTCCCCTAACCCGTCCCCTAATCCTAATCTGTACGCTCACACTAACCCACGCCCTCAAACGTACGCTCCCCGTAAACCGTTGTCGTACCCTCACCTGGACCCTAAACCGTCCCTGTCCCCTAACCCTAACCATAGCCCGAACCTTAACCTTAACCCTTCCCCGAAGCCTTCCCCTCACCAGTCCCACAATGCTAATCCGTACGCTCACACTAACCCGCGCCCTCACACGTACGCTCCCCCTAAACCGTTGTAATACCCTCACCTGGACCCTAAACCGTCCCCGTCCCCTAACCCTAACCCTAGCCCGAACCCTAACCCTAACCCTTCCCCGAAGCCTTCCCCTTACCAGTCCCCTAATCCTAACCCGTACGCTCACACTAACCCGTGCCCTCACACGTACGCTCCCCCTAAACCGTTGTCGTACCCTCACCTGGACCCTAAACCGTCCCCGTCCCCTAACCCTAACCCAAGCCCGAACCCTAACCCTAACCCTTCCCCGAAACCTTCCCCTCACCCGTCCCCTAATCCTAAGCCGTACGCTCACACTAACCCGTTCCCTCACACGTACGCTCCCCCTAAACCGTTGTCGTACCCTTATCTGGACCCTAAACCGTCCCCGTCCCCTAACCCTAACCCTCGCACGAACCCTAAACGTAACCCTTCCCCGAAGCCTTCCCCTCACCCGTCCCCTAATCCTAACCCTTACGCTCACACTATCCTCTACCCTCACATGTACGCTCCCCCTAAACCGTTGTCGTACCCTCACCTGGACCCTAAACCGTCCCCGTCCCCTAACCATAACCCTTCTCCGAAGCCTTCCCCTCACCCGTCCCCTAATCCTAACCCGTACGCTCACACTAACCCGCGCCCTCACACGTACGCTCCCCCTAAAGTGTTGTCGTACCCTCACCTGGACACTAAACCGTCCCCGTCCCCTAACCCTAACCCTAGCCCAAACCCTAACCCTAACCCTTCCCCGAAGCCTTCCCCTCACCCGTCCCCTAA
The DNA here is from genome assembly GCF_964270905.1 of Leucopleurus acutus. Taxonomy (NCBI): domain Eukaryota; kingdom Metazoa; phylum Chordata; class Mammalia; order Artiodactyla; family Delphinidae; genus Leucopleurus; species Leucopleurus acutus. The sequence continues at coordinate 11,798 of NW_028138692.1, read as the reverse complement.
TGCTAACCCATACGCTCACACTAACCCGCGCCCTCACACGTACGCTCTCCCTAAACCGTTGTCGTACCCTCTACTGGACCCTAAACCGTCCCCGTCCCCTAACCATAACCCTAGCCCAAACCCTACACCTAACCCTTCCCCGAAGCCTTCCCCTCACCCGTCCCCTAATCCTAACCCGTACGCTCACACTAACCCGCGCCCTCACACGTACGCTCTCCCTAAAGCATTGTCGTACCCTCACCTGGACCCTAAACCGTCAGCGTCCCCTAACCCTAACCCTAGCCCGAGCCCTAACCCTAACCCTTCCCCAAAGCCTTCCCCTCACCCGTCCCCTAATCCTAACCCGTACGCTCACACTAACCCGTGCCCTCACACGTACGCTCCCCCTAAACCGTTGTCGTACCCTCACCCTTACCCTAAACCTTCCCCATGCCCTAACCCTAACCCTAGTCCGCACCCTAACCCTAACCCTTCCCTGAATCCTTCCCCTCACCCGTCCCCTAATCCTAACCCGTACGCTCACACTAACCCGCGCCCTCACACGTACGCTCCCCCTAAAGCATTGTCGTACCCTCACCTGGACCCTAAACCGTCACCGTCCCCTAACCCTAACCCTAGCCCGAACCCTAACCCTAACCCTTCCCCGAAGCCTTCCCCTCACCCGTCCCCTAATCCTAACCCGTACGCTCACATTAACCCGCGCCCTCACACGTACGCTCCCCCTAAACCGTTGTCGTACCCTCACCTGGACCCTAAACCGTCCCCTAACCTTAACCCTAACGCTAGCCCGAACCCTAACCCTAACCCTTCCCCGAAACCTTCCCCTCACCCGTCCCCTAATCCTAACCAGTACGCTCACACTAACCCGCGCCCTCACACGTACGCTTCCCCTAAAGCGTTGTCGTACCCTCACCTGGACCCTAAACCGTCCCCGTCCCCTAACCCTAACCCTAGCCCGAACCCTAACCCTAACCCTTCCCCGAAGCCTTCCCCTCACCCGTCCCCTAATCCTAACCCGTACGCTCACACTAACCCGCGCCCTCACACGTACGCTCCCCCTAAAGCATTGTCGTACCCTCACCTGGACCCTAAACCGTCCCCATCCCCTAACCCTAACCCTAGCCCGAACCGTAAACCTAACCCTTCCCCGAAGCCTTCCCCTCACCCGTCCCCTAATCCTAACCCGTACGCTCACACTAACCCACGCCCTCACACGTACGCTCCCCCTAAACCGTTGTCGTACCCTCACCTGGACCCTAAACAGTCCCCATCCCCTAACCCTAACCCTAGCCTGAACCCTAACCCTAACCATTCCCCGAAGCCTTCCCCTCACCAGTCCCACAATCCTAACCCGTACTCTCACACTAACCCGCGCCCTCACACGTACGCTCCCCCTAAACCGGTGTCATACACTCACCTGGACCCTAAACCGTCCCCGCCCCCTAACCCTAACCCTAGCCCGAACCCTAACCCTAACCCTTCCCCGAAGTCTTCCTCTCACCAGTGCCCTAATCCTAAACCGTACGCTCACACTAACCCGCGCCCTCACACGTACGCTCCCCCTAAACCGTTGTCGTACCCTCACCTGGACCCTAAACCGTCCCCGTCCCCTAAACCTAACACAAGCCCGAACCATAACCCTAACCCTTCCCCGAAACCTTCCCCTCACCCGTCCCCTAATCCTAACCCGTACGCTCACACTAACCCGCGCCCTCACATGTACGCTCCCCCTAAATCGTTGTCGTACCCTTATGTGGACCCTAAACCGTCCCCGTCCCCTAACCCATCCCCGAAACCTTCCCCTCACCCGTCCCCTAATCCTAACCCGTACGCTCACACTATCCCGCACCCTCACACGTACGTTCCCCGTAAAGCGTTGTCGTACCCTCACCTGGACCCTAAACAGTCCCCGTCCCGTAACCCTAACCCTAGCCCGAACCCTAACCCTAACCCTTCCCCGAAGCCTTCCCCTCACCCGTCCCCTAATCCTAAACCGTACGCTCACACTAACCCGCGCCCTCACATGTACGCTCCCCCTAAACCGTTGTCGTACCCTCACCTGGACCCTAAACCGTCCCCGTCCCCTAACCCTAACCCTAGCCCGAACCCTAACCTTAACCCTTCCCCGAAGCCTTCCCCTCACCAGTCCCACAATCCTAACCCGTACGCTCACACTAACCCGCGCCCTCACACGTACGCTCCCCCTAAACCGTTGTAATACCCTCACCTGGACCCTAAACCGTCCCCGTCCCCTAACCCTAACCCTAGCCCGAACCCTAACCCTAACCTTCCCCGAAGCCTTCCCCTCACCCGTCCCCTAATCCTAACCCGTACGCTCACACTAACCCGCGCCCTCACACGTACGCTCCCCCTAAACCGTTGTCGTACCCTCACCTGGACCCTAAAGCGTCCCCGTCCCCTAACCATAACCCTTCTCCGAAGCCTTCCCCTCACCCGTCCCCTAATCCTAACCCGTACGCTCACACTAACCCGCGCCCTCACACGTACGCTCCCCCTAAAGTGTTGTCGTACCCTCACCTGGACACTAAACCGTCCCCGTCCCCTAACCCTAACCCTAGCCCGAACCCTAACCCTAACACTTCCCCGAAGCCTTCCCCTCACCCGTCCCCTAATGCTAACCCATACGCTCACACTAACCCGCGCCCTCACACGTACGCTCTCCCTAAACCGTTGTCGTACCCTCTACTGGACCCTAAACCGTCCCCGTCCCCTAACCCTAACCCTAGCCCAAACCCTACACCTAACCCTTCCCCGAAGCCTTACCCTCACCCGTCCCCTAATCCTAACCCGTACGCTCACACTAACCCGCGCCCTCACACGTACGCTCTCCCTAAAGCATTGTCGTACCCTCACCTGGACCCTAAACCGTCAGCGTCCCCTAACCCTAACCCTAGCCCGAGCCCTAAACCTAACCCTTCCCCAAAGCCTTCCCCTCACCCGTCCCCTAATCCTAACCCGTACGCTCACACTAACCCACGCCCTCACACGTACGCTCCCCCTAAAGCGTTGTCGTACCCTCACCTGGACCCTAAACCGTCCCCGTCCCCTAACCCTAACCCTAGCCCAAACCCTAACCCTAACCCTTCCCCGAAGCCTTCCCCTCACCCGTCCCCTAATCCTAAACAGTACGCTCACCCTAACCCGCGCCCTCACACGTACGCTCCCTCTAAACCGTTGTCGTACCCTCACCTGGACCCTAAACCGTCCCAGTCCCCTAACCCTAACCCTAGCCCGAACCCCAACCCTAACCCTTCCCCGAAGCCTTCCCCTCACCCGTCCCCTAATCCTAACCCGTACGCTCACACTAACCCGTGCCCTCACACGTACGCTCCCCCTAAACCGTTGTCGTACCCTCACCTGGACCCTAAACCGTCCCCATCCCCTAACCATAACCCTAGCCCGCACCCTAACCCTAACCCTTCCCTGAATCCTTCCCCTCACCCGTCCCCTAATCCTAACCCGTACGCTCACACTAACCCACGCGCTCACACGTACGCTCCCCGTAAACCGTTGTCGTACCCTCACCTGGACCCTAAACCGTCACCGTCCCCTAAGCCTAACCCTAGCCCGAACCCTAACCCTAACCCTTCCCCGAAGCCTTCCCCTCACCCGTCCCCTAATCCTAACCCGTACGCTCACATTAACCCGCGCCCTCACACGTACGCTCCCCCTAAAGCGTTGTCGTACCCTCACCTGGACCCTAAACCGTCCCCTAACCCTAACCCTAGCCCGAACCCTAACCCTAACCCTTCCCCGAAGCCTTCCCCTCACCCGTCCCCTAATCCTAACCCGTACGCTCACACTAACCCGCGCCCTCACACGTAAGCTTCCCCTAAAGCGTGGTCGTACCCTCACCTGGACCCTAAACCGTCCCCGTCCCCTAACCCTAACCCTAGCCCGAACCCTAACCCTAACCCTTCCCCGAAGCCTTCCCCTCACCCGTCCCCTAATCCTAACCCGTACGCTAACACTAACCAGCGCCCTCACACGTACGCTCCCCGTAAAGCGTTGTCGTAACCTCACCTGGACCCTAAACCGTCCCCGTCCCCTAACCCTAACCCAAGCCCGAACCCTAACCCTTCCCCAAAGCCTTCCCCTCACCCGTCCCCTAATCCTAACCCGTACGCTCACACTAACCCGCGCCCTCACACGTACGCTCCCCCTAAAGCGTTGTCGTACCCCCACCTGGACCCTAAAACGTCCCCGTCCCCTAACCCTAACCCTAGCCCGAACCCTAACCTTAACCCTTCCCCGAAGCCTTCCCCTCACCCGTCCCCTAATCCTAACCCGTACGCTCACACTAACCCGCGCCCTCACAGGTACGCTCCCCCTAAAGCGTTGTCGTACCCTCACCTGGACCCTAAACCGTCCCCATCCCCTAACCCTAACCCTAGCTAGAACCCTAACCCTAATGCTTCCCCGAAGCCTTCCCCTCACCCGTCCCCTAATCCTAACCCGTACGCTCACACTAACCCGTGCCCTCACACGTACGCTCCCCATAAACCGTTGTCGTACCCTCACCTGGACCGTAAACCGTCCCCGTCCCCTAACCCTAACCCTAGCCGGAACCCTAACCCTGACACTTCCCCGAAGCCTTCCCCTCACCCGTCCCCAAATCCTAACCCGTACGCTCACACTAACCCCCGCCCTCACACGTACGCTCCCCCTAAAGCGCTGTCGTACCCTCACCTGGACCCTAAACCGTCCCCGTCCCCTAAACCTAAAACAAGCCCGAACCCTATCCCTAACCCTTCCCCGAAACCTTCCCCTCACCCGTCCACTAATCCTAACCCGTACGCTCACACTAACCCGCGCCCTCACACGTACGCTCCCCCTAAACCGTTGTCGTACCCTTATATGGACCCTAAACCGTCCCCGTCCCCTAACCCTAACCCTTCCCCAAAGCCTTCCTCTCACCCGTCCCCTAATCCTAACCCGTACGCTCACACTAACCCGCGCCCTCACACGTACGCTCCCCCTAAAGCGTTGTCGTACCCTCACCTCGACCCTAAAGCGTCGCCGTCCGCTAACCCTAACCGTAGCCCGAACCCTAACCCTAACCCTTCCCCGAAGCCTTCCCCTCACCCGTCCCCTAATCCTAACCCGTACGCTCACACTAACCCGCGCCCTCACACGTACGCTCCCCCTAAAGCGTTGTCGTACCCTCACCTGGACCCTAAACCGTCCCCGTCCTCGTCCCCTAACCCTAGCCCGAACTCTAACCCTAACCCTTCCCCGAAGCCTTCCCCTCACCCGTCCCCTAATCCTAACCCGTACGCTCACACTAACCCGCGCCCTCACACGTACGCTCCCCCTAAAGCGTTGTCGTACCCTCACCTGGACCCTAAACCGTCCCCGTCCCCTAACCCTAACCCTAGCCCGAACCCTAACCCTAACCCTTCCCCGAAGCCTTCCCCTCACCCGTCCCCTAATCCTAACCCAGACGCTCACACTAACCCGCGCCCTCACACGTACGCTCCCCCTAAACCGTTGTCGTACCCTCTACTGGACCCTAAACCGTCCCCGTCCCCTAACCCTAACCCTAGCCCGAACCCTAACCCTAACCCTTCCCCGAAGCCTTCCCCTCACCCGTCCCCTAATACTAAACCGTACGCTCACCCTAACCCGCGCCCTCACACGTACGCTCCCTCTAAACCGTTGTCGTACCCTCACCTGGACCCTAAACCGTCCCCGTCCCCTAACCCTAACCCTAGCCCGAACCCTAACCCTAACCCTTCCCCGAAGCCTTCCCCTCACCCGTCCCCTAATCCTAACCCGTACGCTCACACTAACCCGTGCCCTCACACGTACGCTCCCCCTAAACCGTTGTCGTACCCTCACCTGGACCCTAAACCTTCCCCATCCCCTAACCCTAACCCTAGCCCGCACCCTAACCCTAACCCTTCCCTGAAATCTTCCCCTCACCCGTCCCCTAATCCTAACCCGTACGCTCACACTAACCCGCGCCCTCACACGGACGCTCCCCCTAAAGCATTGTCGTACCCTCACCTGGACCCTAAACCGTCTCCGTCCCCTAACCCTAACCCTAGCCCGAACCCTAACCCTAACCCTTCCCCGAAGCCTTCCCGTCACCCGTCCCCTAATCCTAACCCGTACGCTCACATTAACCCGCGCCCTCACACGTACGCTCCCCCTAAGCCGTTGTCGTACCCTCACCTGGACCCTAAACCGTCCCCTAACCCTAACCCTAACCCTAGCCCGAACCCTAACCCTCACCCTTCCCCGAAGCCTTCCCCTCACCCGTCCCCTAATCCTAACCCGTACGCTCACACTAACCCGCGCCCTCACACGTACGCTCCCCGTAAAGCGTTGTCGTACCCTCACCTGGACCCTAAACCGTCCCCGTCCCCTAACCCTAACCCAAGCCCGAATCCTAACCCTTCCCCGAAGCCTTCCCCTCACCAATCCCCTAATCCTAACCCGTACGCTCACACTAACCCGCGCCCTCACACGTATGCTCCCCCGAAAGCGTTGTCGTACCCTCACCTGGACCCTAAACCGTCCCCGTCCCCGTCCCCTAACCCTAGCCCGAACCCTAACCCTAACCCTTCCCCAAAGCCTTCCCCTCACCCGTCCCCTAATCCTAACTCGTACGCTCACACTATCCCACGCCCTCACACGTACGCTCCCCCTAAACCGTTGTCATACACTCACCTGGACCCTAAACCGTCCCCGTCCCCTAAACCTAACCCTAGCCCGAACCCTAACCCTAACCCTTCCCCGAAGCCTTCCCCTCACCAGTCCCCTAATCCTAACCCGTACGCTCACACTAACCCGCGCCCTCACACGTACGCTCCCCCTAAACCGTTGTCGTACCCTCACCTGGACCCTAAACCGTCCCCGTCCCCTAACCCTAACCCAAGCCCGAACCCTAACCCTAACCCTTCCCCGAAGCCTTCCCCTCACCCGTCCCCTAATCCTAACCCGTACGCTCACACTAACCCGCGCCCTCACACGTACGCTCCCCCTAAAGCGTTGTCGTACCCTCACCTCGACCCTAAACCGTCCCCGTCCCCTAACCCTAACCTTAGCCCGAACCCTAACCCTAACCCTTCCCCGAAGCCTTCCCCTCACCCGTCCCCTAATCCTAACCCGTTCGCTCACACTAACCCGCGCCCTCACACGTACGCTCCACCTAAAGTGTTGTCGTACCCTCACCTGGACCCTAAACCGTCCCCGTCCCCTAACCCTAACCCTAGCCCGAACCCTAACCCTAACCCTTCCCCGAAGCCTTCCCCTCACCCGTCCCCTAATCCTAACCCATACGCTCACACTAACCCGCGCCCTCACACGTACGCTCCCCCTAAACCGTTGTCGTACCCTCACCTGGACCCTAAACCGTCCCTGTCCCCTAACCCTAACCCTAGCCCGAACCCTAACCCTAACCCTTCCCCGAAGCCTTCCCCTCACCCGTCCCCTAATCCTAACCCGTACGCTCACACTAACACGCGCCCTCACACGTACGCTCCCCCTAAACCGTTGTCGTACCCTCACCTGGACCCTAAACCGTCCCCGTCCCCTAACCCTAACCCTAGCCCAAACCCTAACCCTAACCCTTCCCCGAAGCCTTCCCCTCACCCGTCACCTAATCCTAAACCGTACGCTCACCCTAACCCGCGCCCTCACACGTACCCTCCCTCTAAACCGTCCCAGTCCCCTAACCCTAACCCTAGCCCGAACCCTAACCCTAACACTTCCCCGAAGCCTTCCCCTCACCCGTCCCCTAATCCTAACCCGTACGCTCACACTAACCCGTGCCCTCACACGTACGCTCCCCCTAAACCGTTGTCGTACCCTCACCTGGACCCTAAACCGTCCCCATCCCCTAACCATAACCCTAGCCCGCACCCTAACCCTAACCCTTCCCTGAATCCTTCCCCTCACCCGTCCACTAATCCTAACCTGTACGCTCACACTAACCCGCGCCCTCACACGTACACTCCCCCTAAAGCGTTGTCGTACCCTCACCTGGACCCTAAACCGTCCCCTAACACTAACCCTAACCCTAGCCCGAACCCTAACCCTAACCCTTCCCCGAAGCCTTCCCCTCACCCGTCCCCTAATCCTAAACAGTACGCTCACCCTAACCCGCGCCCTCACACGTACGCTCCCTCTAAACCGTTGTCGTACCCTCACCTGGACCCTAAACCGTCCCAGTCCCCTAACCCTAACCCTAGCCCGAACCCCAACCCTAACCCTTCCCCGAAGCCTTCCCCTCACCCGTCCCCTAATCCTAACCCGTACGCTCACACTAACCCGTGCCCTCACACGTACGCTCCCCCTAAACCGTTGTCGTACCCTCACCTGGACCCTAAACCGTACCCATCCCCTAACCATAACCCTAGCCCGCACCCTAACCCTAACCCTTCCCTGAATCCTTCCCCTCACCCGTGCCCTAATCCTAACCCGTACGCTCACACTAACCCACGCGCTCACACGTACGCTCCCCGTAAACCGTTGTCGTACCCTCACCTGGACCCTAAACCGTCACCGTCCCCTAAGCCTAACCCTAGCCCGAACCCTAACCCTAACCCTTCCCCGAAGCCTTCCCCTCACCCGTCCCCTAATCCTAACCCGTACGCTCACATTAACCCGCGCCCTCACACGTACGCTCCCCCTAAAGCGTTGTCGTACCCTCACCTCGACCCTAAACCGTCCCCTAACCCTAACCCTAACCCTAGCCCGAACCCTAACCCTAACCCTTCCCCGAAGCCTTCCCCTCACCCGTCCCCTAATCCTAACCCGTACGCTCACACTAACCCGCGCCCTCACACGTACGCTTCCCCTAAAGCGTTGTCGTACCCTCACCTGGACCCTAAACCGTCCCCGTCCCCTAACCCTAACCCTAGCCCGAACCCTAACCCTAACCCTTCCCCGAAGCCTTCCCCTCACCCGTCCCCTAATCCTAACCCGTACGCTCACACTAACCCGCGCCCTCACACGTACGCTCCCCGTAAATCGTTGTCGTACCCTCACCTTGACCCTAAACCGTCCCCGTCCCCTAACCCTAGCCCTAGCCCGAACCCAAACCCTAACCCTTCCCCGAAGCCTTCCCCTCACCCGTCCCCTAATCCTAACCCGTACGCTTACACTAACCCGCGCCCTCACACGTACGCTCCCCCTAAACCGTTGTCGTACCCTCACCTGGACCCTAAACCGTCCCCGTCCCCTAACCCTAACCCTAGCCCGAACCCTAACCTTAACCCTTCCCCGAAGCCTTCCCCTCACCCGTCCCCTAATCCTAACTCGTACGCTCACACTAACCCGCGCTCTCACACGTACGCTCCCCCTAATGCGTTGTCGTACCCTCACCTTGACCCTAAACCGTCCCCATCCCCTAACCCTAACCCTAGCCCGAACCCTAAACCTAACCCTTCCCCGAAGCCTTCCCCTAACCCGTCCCCTAATCCTAATCTGTACGCTCACACTAACCCACGCCCTCAAACGTACGCTCCCCGTAAACCGTTGTCGTACCCTCACCTGGACCCTAAACAGTCCCCATCCCCTAACCCTAACCCTAGCCCGAACCCTAACCCTAACCCTTCCCCGAAGCCTTCCCCTCACCAGTCCCACAATCCTAACCCGTACGCTCACACTAACCCGCGCCCTCACACGTACGCTCCCCCTAAACCGTTGTCATACACTCACTTGGACCCTAAACCGTCCCCGTCCCCTAACCCTAACCCTAGCCCGAACCCTAACCCTTCCCCGAAGCCTTCCCCTCACCCGTCCCCTAATCCTAACCCGTACGCTCACACTAACCCGCGCCCTCACACGTACGCTCCCCCTAAAGCATTGTCGTACCCTCACCTGGACCCTAAACCGTCCCCATCCCCTAACCCTAACCCTAGCACGAACCCTAAACCTAACCCTTCCCCGAAGCCTTCCCCTCACCCGTCCCCTAATCCTAACCCGTACGCTCACACTAACCCACGCCCTCACACGTACGCTCCCCCTAAACCGTTGTCGTACCCTCACCTGGACCCTAAACAGTCCCCATCCCCTAACCCTAACCCTAGCCCGAACCCTAACCCTAACCCTTCCCCGAAGCCTTCCCCTCACCAGTCCCACAATCCTAACCCGTACTCTCACACTAACCCGCGCCCTCACACGTACGCTCCCCCTAAACCGGTGTCATACACTCACCTGGACCCTAAACCGTCCCCGCCCCCTAACCCTAACCCTAGCCCGAACCCTAACCCTAACCCTTCCCCGAAGTCTTCCTCTCACCAGTGCCCTAATCCTAAACCGTACGCTCACACTAACCCGCGCCCTCACACGTACGCTCCCCCTAAACCGTTGTCGTACCCTCACCTGGACCCTAAACCGTTCCCGGCCCCTAAACCTAACACAAGCCCGAACCATAACCCTAACCCTTCCCCGAAACCTTCCCCTCACCCGTCCCCTAATCCTAACCCGTACGCTCACACTAACCCGCGCCCTCACATGTACGCTCCCCCTAAATCGTTGTCGTACCCTTATGTGGACCCTAAACCGTCCCCGTCCCCTAACCCTAACCCATCCCCGAAACCTTCCCCTCACCCGTCCCCTAATCCTAACCCGTACGCTCACACTATCCCGCACCCTCACACGTACGCTCCCCGTAAATCGTTGTCGTACCCTCACCTGGACCCTAAACAGTCCCCGTCCCCTAACCCTAACCCTAGCCCGAACCCTAACCCTAACCCTTCCCCGAAGCCTTCCCCTCACCCGTCCCCTAATCCTAAACCGTACGCTCAAACTAACCCGCGCCCTCACATGTACGCTCCCCCTAAACCGTTGTCGTACCCTCACCTGGACCCTAAACCGTCCCCGTCCCCTAACCCTAACCCTAGCCCGAACCCTAACCTTAACCCTTCCCCGAAGCCTTCCCCTCACCAGTCCCACAATCCTAACCCGTACACTCACACTAACCCGCGCCCTCACACGTACGCTCCCCCTAAACCGTTGTAATACCCTCACCTGGACCCTAAACCGTCCCCGTCCCCTAACCCTAACCCTAGCCCGAACCCTAACCCTAACCTTCCCCGAAGCCTTCCCCTCACCCGTCCCCTAATCCTAACCCGTACGCTCACACTAACCCGCGCCCTCACACGTACGCTCCCCCTAAACCGTTGTCGTACCCTCACCTGGACCCTAAACCGTCCCCGTCCCCTAACCCTAACCCTAGCCCGAACCCTAACCTTAACCCTTCCCTGAAGCCTTCCCCTCACCCGTCCCCTAATCCTAACTCGTACGCTCACACTAACCCGCGCTCTCACAAGTACGCTCCCCCTAATGCGTTGTCGTACCCTCACCTTGACCCTAAACCGTCCCCATCCCCTAACCCTAACCCTAGCCCGAACCCTAAACCTAACCCTTCCCCGAAGCCTTCCCCTAACCCTTCCCCTAATCCTAATCTGTACGCTCACACTAACCCACGCCCTCAAACGTACGCTCCCCGTAAACCGTTGTCGTACCCTCACCTGGACCCTAAACAGGCCCCATCCCCTAACCCTAACCCTAGCCCGAACCCTAACCCTAACCCTTCCCCGAAGCCTTCCCCTCACCAGTCCCACAATCCTAACCCGTACGCTCACACTAATCCGCGCCCTCACACGTACGCTCCCCCTAAACCGTTGTCATACACTCACTTGGACCCTAAACCGTCCCCGTCCCCTAACCCTAACCCTAGCCCGAACCCTAACCCTAACCCTTCCCCGAAGTCTTCCTCTCACCAGTGCCCTAATCCTAAACCGTACGCTCACACTAACCCG